>NC_064824.1:97726137-98029167 GCF_024166365.1 Elephas maximus indicus
TAACAGCCAAGCACTTAGCCGTTGCGCCATCAGGGATCCTTGAAATCAGAGTCAGATTCAGTTATTCTCTGACAAGCCACGCCACCCTGAACAAAAGCGCTAAGGTATTCTGAGCCACAGTTTACCTTTGGTAATATGGTGAAAACATCTGCTTGTCTATCATGAGTATCAAGTGCTGCACAAATTCAAGGTAATCCAACAGAATGTGGAAATTATTGAACAGTATCATTAGTATCACACACAAGTAAAATTATTCTGAAAATCATTCAAAAGCAGTTGCAGCAGTACAGCAGAGAACTGCCAGAAATTCAAGCCAGATTTAGAAAGGCCATGGAATGAGTGATATCATTGCTGGTGTCAGATAGATCATGGCTGAAAGCAGAGAATACCAGAAAGATGTTTAACTGTGTTTTATTGACTATGCAAAGGCATTCAACTGTGCAGATCATAACAAATTATAAATAACAGTGCTGAGAATGGGAATCCCAGAACACTTAATTCTGCTCATGTGGAACCTGTACGTGGACCAAGAGGCAGTTGTTTGAACAGAACAAGGAGATACTGCATGGCTTAAAGTCAGGAAATGTGTGAGTCAGGATTGTATCCTTTAACCATACCTATTCAGTCTCTATGCTGAGCAAATAATCTGAGAAGCTAGACTATGTGAAGAGGAATGTGGCATCCGGACTGGAGGAAGACTCATTAACAACTTGCATTATGCAGGTGATACAATCTAGCTTGCTGAAAGTGAAGAGGACTTAAGTACTTGCTTATGAAGATCGAAGACATAAAGAAAACAAAAATCCTCACAACTGGACCAATAAGCAACATCATGATAAATGGAGAAAATATTGAAGTTGTCAAGGACTTCATTTTACTTGAATCCACAATCAACACCATGGAAGCAGCAGTCAAGAAATCAAATGCCATATTGCTTTGGGCAAATCTACTCCAAAAGACCTATTTAAGGTGTTCAAAAGCAAAGATGTCACTTTAAGGACTAAGGTGTGCCTGACTCAAGCCATAGTTTTCTCTCAATCACCTCATATGCGTGCGAAAGGTGGACAACAAATAAGGAAGACCAAAGAAGAATTGACACCTTTGAATTGTGATGTTGGCAAAGAATATTGAATGTACCATGGGCTACCAAAAGAATGAACAAATCCGTCTTGGAAGAAGTGCAGCCAGAATGTTCTGGTGCGACTTTGTCTCAGGTATTTTGGACATATCGGGAGGGGCCAGTCTCTGGAGAAGGACATCATGCTTGGTAAATTAGAGGGTCAGTGAAAAAGAGGAAGACCCTCGATGAGATGGATAGACACAGTGGCTGCAATGATGGGCTCAAGCATAACGATTGTGAGGATAGCACAGGACCAGGCAGTGTTTCATTCTGTTGTACATAGGGTTGCTATGGGTCGCAACCAACTCAATGTCACCTAACAACAACAACAATACTACCACCGCATCCTTTTTCTTTTGTTACATTCAAAACTTATTTCCTGGCCGTCCGCCACCAGTACTAGGAAAGTTACTTTTTTTTTTAATTCCAAATTTGACGTTATTATATATAACAGAAGGTTTTATTAGTTTCAAGAGTGGAAAGATATTTTTGGCTTACAGCTTTTTAACTCTCCTAATGACTATACAAATATGTCTAATCTGATTTGGATTTGTGTTGTGCTTAAAATCTTGATTTTATTCTTTAGAAATGTTTTAAATTATTGACAGATAACCTAGTACATTGCCAATAAGGTAAGGGTATTATTGTCAAATTAAGTATATTTCTTCAACACCCAGTTACTCAAACCCAACCAAATAACTGGTACAGAGAGAAAATATTATTAAAAAAGTATTTTTATAAGGAAAATTAATGAGGCAAAAACATGTGGTCATCTCCCACATCAAAGAATCATAGTTTTTAGAGCAGGATTGTCTGAAATGGCAGTAAAAATACATTTTAGGGGTGGCTGCAAACATTAGATTCTCACATAAATACTTACGGATAAGGTTCAAGGCAGATCCACACAAAAAAATTCCAGTGGTGAGGTAAGACAAAACACTTCAAAGGTCTATACATTTGCTCAGCCATCAGAAAAGACCTTTGCAGCTATGTTCCTAAATAATTTTTCCTTGCTTCTTATTTGGATCCCTGGTGCTCTAACTCTCTTTTTCCTGCTTTTTAAGTTTTGGAGAACTAGGAAGATAGTTTACCACATTCTAACTTCTTTGAGCTTTACTTCTGAGTGCAACCACAGTTAAGGTCTATTCCATTTGCATAAGGACAGATGATACGAGTAGCATCAAATAAAAGTTTTCCATCATTGAGCAGCAAACTGAACAGTCAGTGGGAAATCACCTTGATTTGTGGTAAATTCACTTTCCCTGGCTTTTAGCGATCTGACAAAATCAATAGCAACTATCACTGGTGCGTAACGCAGGTCACAATTGTATTTTCTTACTCGTGTTCTAAGTCAACTTTAAACTTTGAACCACTGAGGCACAGACTTTTACCAGCTGTCCAGAGCAAAACATTTCAATTGGATCTTTTTCTTTCTTGGCTTATTATTGTTTTTATGTAGTTTTATGCAGTCAGTCTTCATGAATACAGAATCGTTTCAGATTTTAGAGAAAAGCACTGTGGCCACATCCAGCGTCTACCTTCTCCTCTACCAGGTGAACAAAGCCAGCTCTAGTGGCCCGGCTTGGAGCTGCGGCAGGGGACAGCAGAAAGCTCCAGCCAGGCTCCCCTGAGCACCCACCCCGCTCCCGAACCTGCTGGGTCTCCAGCCAGGCCCTGTCCATCCACCCTCAATGAATCGAGTCGCCAGGCCTGACACTATTTACTATTTACTCTTTTTTTTACTATTATTATTCCATTCATATCCTCAATCAGAAGAATTTAACTATTGTTTTTTCCTAGACAGTCACCCTGAACTTGTTAGCAGCCAGTGCAGAGCCATCTACTAGCAATGTACCCCTTCTACCCCCCACTCTACCTGGTCTACCTGGTGATAAAACATGCCTGACACTGACATGGTTATGTTCAAACACTGTGTCATTCTTGGCTTGCTAAATGATGTATGATTGTTAGCGTTGTGTGTCCATGATTCTCATGGTTTGGCAGTTACGATGTAGTCATATAATGATGTAATCTCCCTGATGAGATTTATATAACGTGATCACCTCCATGATGGGATCTGCTGTGAATAGCCAATCAGTTGAAAGGGAGTTTCCTTGAGGGTGTAACCTGCATCCAATATAGGTGGACTTTCTGGCAAGGCTCCTGGGCTTTTGTTTGCTCTGGATCCTGCAGCTGGCTCCTGTTTATCTGATCTCTGATTCTTGGGACTTGAGCTAGCAGCTTGCCTGCCCATCTTGGGATTCATCAGCCTCTACGGTCTGCATCTTGGGTTTGCCAGTCCCTGCAGCTATGTGAGTCGGGAGAAGCCTCTGGCCTAACTCACAGGCTTGGGACTTTCCAGCCTCTACAGCTGTATGAGTCATTTCCTTGATATAAATCTCTCTCTCCCTCTTTCTCTCTCTCTCTCTCTATATGCATGTATGTATGTGGGAACCCTGGTGGTACAGTGATTAAAGCGGTTGACTGCCAACCAAAAGGTCAGCGGTTCCAAACCGTCAGTGGCTCTGTGGGAGAAAGATGTGGCAGTCTGCTTCTGTAGAGATTTACAGCTTTGGAAACCCTATGGGGTTGTTATGAGTTGGAATCCACTCCACAGCAGTGGGTATATATGTATATATGTGTGTGTGTATGTGTGTATATGGCCTTAGTGGTTGGTGTGTAATTTGAATAATAGTCGTATTAACTGGTCTTCCTTGTATGCCTATGGATATTATCCTATCACTGACAGCGTTGTACTTCAGGATAGATCTTGAAATGTTCTTTTTGACGATGAATGCAACACCATTCCTCTTCAAGTTGTCATTCCCAGCATAGTAGACTACATGATTGCCCGATTCAAAACGGCCAACACCAGTCCATTTCAGCTCACTAATGCCTAGGATATCAATGTTTATGCATTCCATTTCATTTGTGACAATTTCCAATTTTCCTAGGTTCATAGTTTGTACATTCCAGGTTCCAAATATTAATGGATGTTTACAGCTCTTTCTTCTCATTTTGAGTCAAGCCATGTCAGCAAAAGAAGGCCCTGAAAGCTTTATTCCATCCATGGCATTAAGGTCGACTCTACTTTGAGGAGACAGCTCTTCCCCAGTCATCTTTTGAGTGCCTTCCAACCTAGGGGGCTCATCTTCCAGCATTAGATCAGACAATGTTCTGTTGCTATACATAAGTTTTTCACTGGCTAATGCTTTTCAGAAGTAGAATGCCAGGTCCTTCTTCCTAGTCTGTCTTAGTCTGGAAGCTCAGCAGAAACCTGTCCTCCATGGGTGACTCTGCTGGCATCTGAATACCAATGGCACAGCTTCCAACATCTCAGCAACACACAAGCCCCCACAGTACGACAAACTGACAGACACGTGGGGGTACACACCAACCACTTGGGCCAAAGATGAAGAAATAGAAGATTTTTATCAGCTACTGCAGTCTGAAATTGATAGAACATGCAATCAAGATGCATTGACAATTACTGGCAATTGGAATGCAAAAGTTGGAAACAAAGAAGAAGGACCAGTAGTTGGAAAATATGGCCTTGGTGATAGAAACAATGCCGGAGATTGAATGATAGAATTTTGCAAGACCAACGACTTCTTCATTGCAAATACCTTCTTCCACCAACATAAATGGCAACTATACACTTGGACCTCACCAGATGGAACACACACAAATCAAATTGACTACATCTGTGGAAAGAGACGATGGAAAAGCTCAATATCATCAGTCAGAACAAGGCCAGGGGCCGACTGTGGAACACACCATCAACTGCTCATATCCAAGTTCAAGCTGAAACTAAAGAAAATCAGTACAAGTCCACAAGAGCCAAAATATGACCTTGAGTATATCCCACCTGAATTTAGAGACCATCTCGAGAATAGATTTGACGCACTGAACATTAGTCACTGAAGACCAGACGAGTTGTGGAATGACATCAAGGACATCATCCATGAAGAAAGCAAGAGGTCACTGAAAAGACAGGAAAGAAAAGACCAAGATGGATGTCAGAGGAGACTCTGAAACTTGCTCTTGAGTGTCGAGCAGCTAAAGGAAAAGGAAGAATTGATGAAGTAAAAGAACTGAACAGAAGATTTCAAAGGGCTTCTCAAGAAGAGAAAGTAAAGTATTATAATGATATGCAAACAGCTAGAGATGGAAAACCAAAAGGGAAGAACACGCTCGGCGTTTCTCAAACTGAAAGAACTGAAGAAAAAATTCAAGCCTCGAGTTGCAATAGTGAAGGATTCCATGGGGAAAATATTAAATGACGCAGGAAGCATCAAAAGAAGATGGAAGGAATACACAGAGTCATTATACCAAAAAGAATTAGTTGATGTTCAACCATTTCAAGAGGTGGCATATGATCAGGAACCGATGGTACTGAAGGAAGAAGTCCAAGCTGCTCTGAAGGCACTGGTGAAAAACAAGGCTCCAGGAATTGATGGGATATCCATTGAGATGTTTCAACAAACAGATGCGGTGCTGGAGGTGCTTTCTCGTCTATGCCAAGGAATATGGAAGGCAGCTTCCTGGCCAACTGACTGGAAGACATCCATATTTATGCCTATTCCCAAGAAAGGTGATCCAACCGAATGTGGAAATTAAAGAACAATATCATTAATATCACACGCAGCAAAATTTTGCTGAAGATCATTCAAAAACGGCTGCAGCAGTATATCAACAGGGAACTGCCAGAAATTCAGGCTGGTGGCAGAAGAGGACATGGAACCAGGGATATCATTGCTGATGTCAGATGGATCCTGGCTGAAAGCAGAGAATACCAGAAGGATGTTTACCTGTGTTTTATTGACTATGCAAAGGCATTTGACTATGTGGATCATAACAAACTATGGATAGCATTGAGAAGAATGGGAATTCCAGAACACAGGAACCTTTACATAGATCAAGAGGCAGTTGTTCAGACAGAACAAGGGGATACTGATTGGTTTAAAGTCAGGAAAGGTGTGCATCAGGGTTGTATTCTTTCACCATACCTATTTAATCTGTATGCTGAGCAAATAATCCGAGAAGCTGGTCTATATGAAGAAGAACGGGACATCAGGATTAGAGGAAGACTCGTTAACAACCTGTGTTATGCAGATGACACAACCTTGCTTGCTGAAAGTGAAGCGGACTTGAAGCACTTACTAATGAAGATCAAAGACCACAGCCTTCATTAGGGATTACACCTCAACATAAAGAAAACAAAAATCCTCACAACTGGACCAATGAGCAACATCATGATAAACGGAGAAAAGACTGAAGTTGTCAAGGATTTCATTTTACTTGGATCCACCATCAACAGCCATGGAAGCAGCAGACAAGAAATCAAAAGACTCATTGCATTCAGCAAATCTGCTGCAAAGGACCTTTTCAAAGTGTTGAAGAGCAAAGATGTCACCCTGAAGACTAAGGTGGGCCTGACCCAAGCCATGGTATTTTCTATCACATCATATGCATGTGACAATGATAAGGAAGACGTAAGAAGAGCTGACGCCTTTGAATTGCGGTGTTGGCAAAGAATATTGAATATACCATGGACTGCCAAAAGAACGAACAAATCTGTCTTGGAGGAAGTGCCGCCAGAATGCTCCTTAGAGGCAAGGATGGCGAGACTGCGTCTTACATACTTTGGACATGTTGTCAGGAAGGATCAGTCCCTGGAGAAGCACATCATGCTTGGCAGAGTACAGGGTCAGCAGAAAAGAGGAAGACCGTCAACGAGGTGGATTGACACAGTGGGTGCAACAACGAGCTCAAGCATAACAACGATTGTAAGGATGGCGCAGGACCAGGCAGTGTTTCATTCTGTTGTGCGTAGGGTGTCTATGAGTGGAACTGACTCGACGGCACCCAACAACATCTAACAACATGTGTGTTATATATATATATATGTATGTATATATATATATATATATAAACCCATTGCCGTTGAGTCAATTCTGATTCATGGAGACCTTATAGTATATAAAAAATTGAAACCAAACCCATTGCTAGTGAGTTGATTCCGACTCATAGAGACCCTACAGGAAAGAGTAGAACTGCCCCATAGGGTTTGGAAGGAGCTGCTTTGCCGGTTTTACTTCTCTAGAGAACCCAGCTTAAGACATGATGCTACAGGATTGAAATTGAATTTCCCATCTCCATCCCATCTCAGTTTCTTCCATTTTTTATGATCAATATACACTCTTACCAAGAAGAAAAGCCCGTTAGCTCACTTTCTGCTTTACCTTTGTAAAATATAAAGTTTGTTGGTTTTTAATTGATAATGTCAAATCTCTGACTCTTCTTTAACTTGCTTTTTTTCCCCCTCAGATGGAAAGATGAAAAAAGCCAGATGAATTACATTCATTCACTCATCCTTCTCCAACAAAAAACAATTATTTACAAAACTAGCAAACGGCCACCTAGTATGAAGCTTATTAGCAAGCTATTTAGAAGACTGTTTGAGAACTTGTCGGCCCACTCTCATCACTCGGGGAGTTTTAAAAACACTGATGCCTAGGCTCCACCCCTAGAAATGTTGAAATAATTGGCCTAGAGTATGGCCTGGGCATTGAGATTTTTAAAAGCTCCCATGTGTTTCTAAATGCTGTCAAGTTTGAGAACCACTGATTTAGAGCCTCAGGAAAGCTAGATTTGAGCAAATTTAGCAAGTCAGGAAAAAAATTAAAACCTTGTAATAGGGGAAAAGACACCTTGATTTTTCCGTTGGTAGAACATAGACGCCATTTTTTAAATTCTTGCCATGTTCTGGTAGAAAGTTCAAGGGTCTCTACTCCCTCTACAATTTTCCTAATATCCTCCTTTCTCTTAGAGTTTATTCCTTGGGTTTCTTTGGTTTTTACTTGGAGTGAATATATTTTTTAAACATTACCGAAATCCATTCTGATCTTTTTTTTGCAGTACCGCAACTTTTAATAAAGAAGATCAACTTTCAGACAAAGTTGGAAGTTGCTTGGTAGGAATTTCTTTTTGAAGCTGCTTGGTAAGAATTTTTCTAAATACAAATCCCAGCAATGAAAACAGAGGACACAACCTAAGGGATTGGGATCATTTCTCCCCGAGTAGTGACTGGTGACTGAGTGTCAAAATGACAAGCCAAGAAAACAGCAGGTGAAGAAAGAATCCTGGTTGGTAACAGCTCAGATCAGTGCAGACTGAAAGAGACAGTGTGGTCCTGAATATTCGACCTTAATTTGGAATTTCCTTGTTTTGGTGAATTTCAATCCTTTGCACTAATGTCATGCAGTTATTTTTGCATGGTTTATTTTCTTTTCCTTTTCGTCATTCAATATTCAAAACAACGTGAGATGTACGTTCTTCTTCACATGGAGAATGAATTCAGCAACAACTCAAGCCCATAATTCCTCTCTGCATGGAAGGAGATGCTGGACATCTGCTCACCCCATCTACAGAACAACATGGTACGTTTATGTGGAATCACTGAGGGATACAAAAATGTAAGCTGAATCAGGAGTAAGGAACCTATTAAATACACTGTTTTCTTTAAAAAAAAAAATAGTAATAATTTATCAGCCTGTCTACTTAAGAGTGAAGTTTACATAAGACCAGTGTATTTGTTCTCATCATATTGTATCCCAAGGCTAAACAGTGCCTGGCACATAGGAGGCACTCAATAAGTATTTGTTAAATGAATGCCACATTCTAGAGAGAGTCCCTGGCTGGTGCAAACAGTTAACAAGCTTGACTACTAACCAAAAGATACCCAAACATACCTTGGAAGGAAGGTCTGGCAATCTACATCTGAAAAATCAGCCATTGAAACCCTTATGGAGCACAGTGCTGCTCTAACATACATGCGGTCACCATGAGTTAGAATAGACTCCACGGCAACTGATGATTAAAAAACCAAATCCATTGTCATCAAGTTGATTCCAACTCATAGTGACCGTATAGGACAGAGCAGAACTGCCCCGTAGGGTTTCTAAGGAGTAGCTGGTGCATTTGAACTGCCAACCTCTTGGTTAGCAGCCAAACGCTTAACCACTATACCACGAGGGTGGTATCAATTCCAATTCCAAATGCCAAATTATGAAAGCAAAGAAATTCTCAGTGTATTTCCATCTCACTTTCACTGTAAAGACATGGGATTAAAATGGGTATTTTTTTCTTAAGAAGGAGTCCTGATGGCACAATGGTTTAACACTCAGCTGCTAACTTAAATGTTGGTGGTCCCAACCCCCAGCAGCTCTGTGGGAGGAAGATGTGGCAGTCTGCTTCTTTAAAAATTTACAGCCTTGGAAACCCTATGAATCAGTTCTACTCTGTCCTATAGGGTCTATGAGTCTGAATCAACTTAATGGTAATTTTTTATTTCTTTTTTTCTTTGATAGTCAAGTTTGACCCTCTGTGCACCCATCCTAACCCAGGCAATGTTCAACCACCACTCTACCATAACGTCCAGGAGCGATCTCGTAGAGCAGCCAGACTCCCATAGAGGGCCCCACCTTGTTCACTCAATAGCTCCCATCCTGGCCCCATCCTTAATCCTCCTCAACAGTGGTTCATAAGCATTAGAATTCATAAGAATCACCTGGAGGGCTTGCTAAAGCTTAGTTTGCTGGGCACCACATTCACGCTACAACTGACTACACCTGTGTAGTAAAAGCGCCCTCTGCCTGGATTGTTTGACTAAGCCCTGAGTTTGCACCAAGACTAAGTTTGCACTAGACTAAGAAAACTGCCTCCTATTTTGTGCCTCTGAATCTGAGTTCTGACTTTGATAACCTACTTCCACTGCAGTCCCTCCCAGAATGGTTTTGCTCAAGCTGCCTAATTTCTGAGCCCTGAGCCTCAGATTTCTCATCTATGAAATGGACTCATTTCTTTTTATAGACTATATTTTACAGCAGTTTTAGATTTATAGAAAAATTGAGTAGATAGTACAGAGAATGTCCACATACCCCTCCCCCTGCACACAGTTTCCTCATTATTAACATTTTGAATTAGTGTGGTACTTTTGTTACAATTGATGAACCAATATTGATAGACTATTATTAACTAGATTCCATAGTTTACATTAAGATTCACTCTTTGTATTGTACAGTTACATAGGTTTTAGAACTTCATCTTACTAATGAAGAGCAAAGACTACAGCCTTCAGTATGGATTACACTTCAACATAAAGAAAACAAAAATCATCACAACTGGACCAGTAAGCAACATTGTGATAAACGAAGAAAAGACTGAAGTTGTCAAGGATTTCATTTTACCTGGACCTGCAATCAATGCCTATGGAAGCAGCAGTCAAGAAATCAAACAGTGTATAGCATTAGGAAAATCTGCTGCAAAAGACCTCTTCAAAGCTCTCAAAAGCAAAGATGTCACTTTCAGGACTAAGGTGTGCCTGACCCAAGCCATAATATTTTTACTCTCCTCACACGCATGGGAAAGCTGGAAAAAGACTGAAGAAGAATTGACATCTTTGAATTATGGTTACTGGAAGAGAATATTGAATACACCATGGACTGCCAGAAGAACAAACAAACCTGTCTTCTAAGAAGCACAGCCAGAATGCTCCTTAGAAGCAAGGATGGCAAGGCTTTGTCTTATGTATTTGAACATGTTATCAGGAGAGACCAGTTCCTGGAGAAGGACACCATATGTGAGAAAGTAGAGGGTCAACAAAAGAGAGGAAGACCCTCAACGAGATGGATTGACACAGTGGCTGCAAAGATGGGCTCAAGTATAGCAAAGATTGTGAGGATGGTACAAGACCGGGCAGTGTTTCATTCTGTTGTACAAGGGGTCAGAACTGACTCAATGGCATCTAACAACAACATAGATTTTGATAAATACATGACATGGATCCGTTCTTACAGTACCATACAGAATATTTTCACTGCCCTAAATATCCCCCTTTCTTTCTCTATTTGTTCCTATCCTCCATTCCCTGAACCCACGGTAACTACTGATCCTTTACTGTCCCTATAATTTTGCCTTTTCCAGATGTTGTATACTATGAATCATACAGCATGTAGCCTTTTCAGACTAGTTTCTTTCACTTAGAAATATGCATGTCTTTTTTGTTCCTTAATAACTCACTTCCATTTATCACTGAATAGTATTTCACTTGAGCTGTGACCTTCAGAAGCATTTAACCTTTTTTTCTTCCCTTTACCTGATGCAGGAAGGCTAGAGGATGCTAGAGTTGTCTTATTGCCTTTTCCGCCGTCCAATAACTCATTGCCATTGATTTGCTTCCGACTCATAGCAACCCTATAGGATAGGATAGAATTGCACCATAGGGTTTCCAGGGAGTGGCTGGTGGATTCAAACTGTGGATGTTTTGGTTGGCAGGAGAGCTCTTAACCACTGTGTCATGAGGGTTCCTCAGGTCAGATAAGGAGCATTTCTACCCTGCACATGTGGGGTCGCCATGAGTCAGAATCAACTGGATAGCAAACAACAACAACCAGTTACTGGATCCAGTGGCTTCTGTTCCCAATAAGCTGATCTTGGTTGTGATTCTATATTCTGTCTCTCAAGTTTATGGGGTGACAGTTTTTCCCTGTGATCTCAATTTTGTGATAGATTTAAGAAAAATTACAAGTTTTCAGTCTGTTCTGCTTTTTTCTTGTTGTAAGGATTGAAGTGATACTTCGAAGTTCTTTACATATATGGTGGCACTGAATGCCACATTTCTTAGTTTGTAAGATTGTTGAGAAAACTAAATGTCACAATGTGTGTAAAACTCCTATCATAGTGTCCATCAAATAGCGAGTAATAATAATTATAATGATAAAACCTGTTACCATTAAGTCAATTCCGACTCATAGCAACCCTATAGGACAGAGTAGAATTGCTTCACAGGGTTTCCAAGGAGCAGCTGGTGGAGTCGAACTGCCAACCTTTTGGTTAGCAGCTGAGCTCTTATGGCAAGACACTTTCTCCAGTACTTTACATGTATTAACTCAATTCTTACAACAACGCTATAATACAGGCAATAATAATGTTCCCATTTTACATGGGTGGAAACAGGTACAGAGAGCCTTTGTACCTAAGAGGGAATTTTAACCTGTGCATTCAGACTCCAGGATACAGGCTGACATAATCAATGCCCCCAGCCCCACCCACCTTCACCAGACCCTGCCTTGTCCTGGAGAGCCCTCCCAGGGACAGGAGTCCTGCCTCTGCACCCATCCATGACTGAGGTCCTGCTGCTGCAGCCAGATCTCCCAACTCCTCTTTGTATCTCCCTCAGTGCACGGCTCTGGAGCCACCCAATTATTTTGAGCCACTAGTCACATCTGTTCCCCTTGCCAGTCACATCTGTTCCCCGGTCTCTCTCCCCACCTGCTTCATGTGTCAGCATTCTATCCTGATCTCACTCAGGTTACAGACAGTCTGGAAGAAAGACATTTCAAAGATGAGTTCTGGGTTAGCAAAAAATGAACATTAACAGAAACACACACATAAACACACACACACACATACTCACCATTAAAAAGAAAAACTGTGGCATGGTCCTCAGAGATCCTGCCCTGCTGAGGGGGATGATCAAAGATTTGAAGAGGCTGTTGAGCGACAGCTTTCCTGGGAATAGAAATGATAGAATGTGACAAAGAGCAGTAAGACAATGAGTTGGAACTAGAAGTACCAGCGTGGCGCAAATGGTTAAGCGCTGGGCTGCTAACCAAAAGGTTGGCTGTTGGAACCCACCCAGAGGCTCTTTGAAAGAAAGCCCTAGCAACCTGCTTCTGAAAAGTCATGCCATGAAAACCTTATGGAACACAGCTCTACTATGAAACATGTGAGCTTGCCATGAGTCAAAATTGACTCAAAGGCAACTAGTTGGGGTTTCTGGTAGCATCCAAGTAAGAGTTTCAATGTCCCCGACTAGTTAAGACCTAATCATCCAAGGGGAAAGCAATCTTGTCCAGGGAGAGGCATCCAGTGAGGGCAAGAAACTGCAAGAACTCTCCGGAGACCCACTGCTCCAGGCATGCAGACCTAATGACTTAGAAGTCATTCTTGCTTCTCTCCTTGTGGATGGCATGTGCCTTCTGTGACTCATTCTCTCATGGAAAGTGAATGGTGTTGGGGAACTACATTGTGGTCACTCAAGACTTCACACCTTCCTTGTCATCTCTCTCTGGCACCTGGTGCCTTCAGGGACAGCCCTGGCAAAAATGCTTGATTTCCACCAGTACCTCCTGCATTGATCTAAACGGTCCTTTATGAGGGATCAATTTACATCAGGAGATCAGTATTCTAGCATTGCTGTTCATTAGAATTCATTAGTAGCTAAAATCAATTTCCCATTCTGTGTATTTTACTTCCCTGAAATCATCCATCCAGCATAGCTTTCTAAGAATTTTTGGTTCAATTCAATACCTAGTGTCTCACTTCCATACTAACAAAAAGGATCAGTGTCCGAGTGGTATACTGGTAAATGCTTAACAATTGGTTCTTAAAAACAAAAAAGGCTGGGGCGGGGAGAGCGGGTGGTGATTTGTAGCATTTATCAATTCCTATATTGTAAGTACTCCCACCATGGCCAATGCCAAGCTATCAACATGTCACCACCAAACATGGAGTTGTGAAGAGATGCACATTAGCACTACATCATATAGCATTACCACCTTGTTGTTAGGTGCTGTCATAGATTGAATTGTATCCCCAAAAAATATCTGTCAACTCGGCTGGGCCATGATTCTCTGTATTGTGTGATTGTCCACCATTTTAAGTGATAGACCACCATTTTATGTGATTTCCCTATATGTTGTAAATCCTATCACTATGATGTAATAAGATGGATTAACGGCAGTTATATCGATGAGGCCTACAAGATTAGGTACTGTCTTAAGCCAATATCTTTCGAGATGTAAAAGAGAAGCAAGCAGAGAGGCAGAGGCACCTCATACCACCAAGAAAGCACCACGAGGAGCAGAGCGCATACTTTGGACCTGAGGTTCCTGTGCTGAGATGATCCCAGACAAAGGAAAGATTGATAACAAGGACCTTCCTCCAGAGCTGACAGAGAGAGAAAGGCTTTCCCTGGAGCTGACACCCTGAATTTGGGCTTGTAGCCTACTAGACAGTGAGAGAATAAATTTCTCTTTGTTAAAACCATCCACTTGTGGTATTTCTGTTATAGCAGCACTAGATGACTAAGGCAGGTACCACTGAGTTGGTTCCGACTTATAGCGACCCTACATACAGCAGAACAAAACACTGCCCGGTCCTGTGCCATGCTCACAATGGTTGCTGTGTTTGATCCCATGCTGCAAACACTGTGTCGATCCATCTCATTGAGGGTCTTTCTTTTTGCTGACTCTCTACTTTACCAAGCATGATGTTCTTCTCCAGGGACTGGTCCCTCCTGATAACATGTCCAAAGTACATGAAACGAAGTCTCACTATCCTCGCTTCGAAGGTGCATCTGGCTGTACCTCTCCCTAGCCCCTAATCCCTAACCCCATATATACCATATGTATGGTGAGACTGTACCACCATGTAAATAGCCTCAAAAGCATAGATAATAGTAAAATGTTGGAAAATAATTAGGAAGTGATGAGTTTTCAGTATTTATAACCTCTGTTTTTTAACATTTTTTAATTGTAAGTTTATATAATTTGATTTTTTATAGTGACTGTATTTAGCAACTAGCTCAAAACATTCCTGAAAATTTAACAATCACCATGCTGATCTGAGTGGGCTCTAACGTGCTCTAGAAAGGCAGAACAAGCATTGCAATAAAAGGAAGGGCCCCAAGATTTAGCTAAGAGAACCTAGGTGACCTGCTTAACTTTCTGGTTAACCCAAAAACCAAACACCTTGCCATCGAGTCAATTCCAACTCATAGTGACCCTATAGGACAGAGTAGAGCTGCCCCATAGGGTTTCCAAGGAAAGCCTGATGGATTCAAACTCCCAACCTTTTGGTTAGCAGCTGTAGTTCTCAACCACTATGCTTAACTTTCTGGTTAGAGTAGGTAATCTCTTAAGGTTTATTCTATGATTTCAAAATTTTCCATCACCACTGCAAAGACTCTGTTCTGTTGCCCTTTACATTTTGTACTTGTAGATTCCTATCTATTCAAACCAAATAATAATAATAAAAACCTTTGCAGTTCAGTCAATTCCTTTGCCATCGAGTCAATTCCAACTCATAGTGACCCTATAGGACAGAGTTAGAACTTCCCCATAGGGTTTCCAAGGAGTGTCTGATGGATTTGAACTGCTGACCTTTTGGTTAGCAGCCATAGCTCTTAGCCACTGCACCACCAGGACTCATAAATTAATAATTTTCAATAGCAATAATGGTTAACATTTATTGAGGACATACCTGTGCCAAAAAAAAAAAAAATTTTTTTCCAGAAATGTATTAATCCCTTAAATCTTCACAATTCAATGACATAGATGCCATGATGATAATCATTTCAAAGAGGAGTAAGTGAATAAATTGCTGAAGGTCGTGCACCCTGACCTCTGTGCTCTTAATCATTACACTCCAGATACATAAATAAATAATAATTTCATTATGCAGAGAACACTTTTGGGCTATTTGGAGTTGTCATTTCTAAAGGAAACCCTGATAAAACAAGATGGTGTATATCTGGGAGCAGATAAGCTGGTTTGAGTGGGCTCTCACATGAAATTTCTTTCTTTTATCCATGGTGAGTTGTTTTTGTTTTTTTTTAATGGTCCTAATTCTAAAATGTTATGACCATGATGTATGGTCCCTTCTTTTTTATCTAATATCTATAATGGTTCCTGACAAAGGAAAGAATACTTTATTAATTTTTAAAAATACTCTTTTACTACACAATAAGAAAGATGGCAGCATTCAGTAACATAAACTTCCATAAACAAATTAGATATTCCCTTACCCCCCAATAAAATCTTATAAGAAACCACCAATTACTGTGAGAATTATCTTCATTTTAACCATCTGGTTCTTCTGAATAGAGTGTGTGTGTGTGCGTGTGTGTGTGTGTGTGTGCGCACATGAGCTTGAGAATAAGACAGAGAACTGTTGTTATCTTGATATATTGCAACATGTGAAAATAATTGCTTTTCGTGTGGTTAATACTCGTATCACACACAATACAACTTTAGGGCAAAATTCTTGTCTGTGTTCCATATAAATAATTTGACTCCAACATTCAACTTTCCATATATGTACAAAACAGACTAGACATTCTAACACTGACTTAATTTTGCATAAAATTTTCCAAACTAATTCAATAATGAAAACCTATCCCCAAGAACAGGGAGTTAGTTTATTTCCATAATGTGCATTAAGCATGTGATTTGAGTTCTTTAAAAAGGATAATATATGTGTACCCTAAATGCTGCTTATTCTTTTTGCCCTCCACATCTACTGCTCACCCTCTATTGCCTGGCTCTGTGCCTGGGAGGCTGACCTCTTTATTTCCCATCACCAGCCCCTCAGCCCTTTGGCTTCTGGTTGGTTTGAGACAATGGGAGGATTTGACAGAGGAATGAAGCATGAAGAAAAGCAATGGAACAAGGGATTTACACCCCTGCCTTGCTATGGTTCTGAAGGACTACTATATTCTGAGGCCGCTGCTGCTGTCATACAGCCCCTCTTGTCCTTCCACCTCCTGGTTCTTTTAGACCTGTGATAACATCTTTCTACTGTTACTAATCCCTCGGGCACCCAACATTCCCTGTTGGTTCCCTTAATGCTGAGCATACCTCTATAAACAGGCGTAGTGGTTAAAGTGCTCAGCTGCTAACCAAAAGGTTAGTCGTTCGAACCCACCACCCACTCCATGGGAGAAAGATGTGGCAGTCTGCTTCCATAAAGATTACAGCCTTGGAAACACTACAGAGGCAGTTCTACCCTGTCCTATAGGGCCGCTATGAGTCAGAATCAACTTCACGGCAATGGGTGGGTTTATTAAACTCACTTTGGCTAAACCCTTCGCATATGCCATCTCTTCTCTGCCAAGATATTCATTGAAACACCACACTTAAAAAAAGTTAAGTGTGTATATAAAAAATTGAAAATTATGGTTTTGATGACTTGTTACATAACGTGTCATACATACACACACACACCACACAAATATATACATTTTTCTTCTCTCTCAATAGTCCTTTAAATAGAGAGTAAGTCCTGGGTTATTCAATTATTCACATAAAACTGACTTAAACAACTTTTCAGGAGACATACTTGTTGCATAAATTGAGTTATCCTGGAAATTCAGACACCTAAGAAAAGACATGATTAAAGATGCATCTTTATTCTCTGACCATAGTTTTGGCTGTTAAATATTGAAAGCTGACAGATCCTGGAAGAAAATAAGATCCATCTTACTTCAGGCTGTAGAACTCTGTGATTTCAGTGGTTAAGAGCTCGGCTGCTAACCAAAAAGTCGTCAGTTCAAATCCACCAGCTGCTCCCTGGAAACCCTATAGAGCAGTTCTACTCTGTCCTGTAGGGTTGTTATGAGTGGGAATTGACTCTATGGCAATAGGTCTTACCACCTCAAAGAACTCTGTCTTGCTGCCTGTGCAGTCAGTGTCAAGCCAGTCCAGGGAGGCTGAGATCATCTACCTCTGTAAAAATCTCAGCTTCCTTTGCCTAGTCAGTCCAAACACCAGCTACTCGAGGCAGCTCCTTCTTTCTTATCCCCATTCACCCAGGGCTAGGTCAGCAGGAACCCGCCCCTTCTCTGTTTTTTAGGTGGTCTGATAATCTATTGAAAGCACTCAAAAACTGCAGGGACAGGGCTACTTTTGGTCTGGGAGAAAAAGGATACAAAGACAAGGGGCAAGTTCTGGGAGGGGTCTCTGGGAACTTCCATGCCGCTAGCAGAAGCCTTACCTTCCCTGGAGCAGATTTTCACTTTAGGTGAGCCTCTGTCTTCCAAGACCTTTATTGGCCTCACCAAGGGCCTTGCCTCCTAAGGCTTAGTCAGCATCAGAACCCCAGGTAGTTCCTCTTGGTAGGGTTGGCCCCCCACTCATTGGCATCAGGTGTCGTTTTGCTCTGAGAATCCAGAACCAAAGGCTAAACAGTTTACTGCAAAGGGATTCCACAGCTCACATTGTCCTTTGTACTTTATGTCCGTGGATTCCTTTCCAGTCGAACACAAATGAAATGAATTAATAATAAATTTCTATAATAACAGCTAACATTTACTGAGCCAAATATTACATGGGATATCCTTTTAAAAAACGTTCATTGTTTATCTAAAATTCAATTTTAACTGGATGCCCTGTATTCTTTTTCTTCCAAATCTGGCAACCTCACACATATATAAGTGGCACTGGTTACCCTATTGGGTAGCACAAATGCAGAATGTTTTCATCATCACAGAAAATGCTACTGTAGAGTGCCGTTCTAGATTATTGTGAACTCAGTTTACATAAATGTGCTTATTGTTCATAAAAACCAACTATAATGCTAGACATCATCATCTTGCTATTGACATTTTGACAAAAACAAACATCTGTGTAGTTGAAAGTCTGAACGTTACAATTAGTTTGTTTTGGGGGTGAAATAAGCAGAGACAAAGCTTTTTGACCACCAGCTTTCAAGTTAACATTTTAGGGAGCAGGATAGTCACTTTCCCAATAATTAACCCATTGAAATAGTCTTCCTTTCAATATCCCACAATGAGATCCTTTTTTAAAAAGTTTTATTGCAAAATACAGTCTTCACACAAAAATGTGCATAAACATATTTGTACAGTTTCAAAAATAATCATAAGGGTTGGCATTCCTTTGTGATGTCTGTTATTAATGTGCTGGTTACTGCCATGGGATTGTGCAGATTTCTCCCCTTATAATTTCCTAAGCCTTGCCAGAATTTTTTTTTTTATGTTTTAAATTCCCCTTTAATCAGCACATGGTAAATGTGTAGTTAGAATTCTTAATAAATTATTTAGAAACAAAAGAAAGAGGTTGTATTAAGGGGAGGTATTAAGAATATTGACCTCTGTTTCTCTAATAAGAGTGGGAGAAGCAGGACTCTTCCAGCCCAATCAATACCATTAATTGGTTATTGTAACAAGTGAATAATTCTCTCTACCTGTTCTCCTCCAAGTTTAGGAGGAACTAATCTGGTCAATTAACCTTTGGCATCATGGATTTGAAGCAATTTGGAAGAAGGTTATTTTTCAGTTCCCTAGGCTATTCTTTTGTTCCATGCACTTTAAGAGGAAACTCTGTTCAAGACATTCCAACAAATCCAGAAGGAAAAATTCTGACTCCCCTGATGCTTCGGAAGTGAGAATCACAAGCAGGCCTTGGGCCTTTATTTCCTAAAGGAGACAGCTGTAGCAAGCTCTCAGTGAGGGGCTAAGAGCATCTTGCTCTTTATCTGGCTTCTTTGATCAGGCCTTTAGTTGGGCATCAGTTTACCCATTGGTAAATTGAGTTGAATAATATATACTTACAACTCCATAGTAAATGAATATTGAAGATCTTTGGCTAAAGAGGTCTATGAATATGTAAAAGCACTGTGAATACAAATCAAGAATTCATGACTTAGTAAAAGCTCAATATGTTGGTAAATCTTGAATTTTTGCAAATGCTGAGATGTTTAGCTTTTATTCAGAATATATAATAGTTAGGGATTGAGGTTTAGCCAAAGAGGCTTTATGCAAAGGACACATATGTAACTACGTACAGTAAAAGCTGTACAGCTGGCATGTTGGGGGAAATTGGAGGCACCAATCAGTCAAAAGTTCTGACTAACAATTAATTTTTCATTGCTTTTGGTAGCTCTTGTTTCTTGTCTTGGCCTCCCTACTAAAGCCTAAATGAAGCAGGGGAAAGTTGGAGATTTTATTCTAGCAAAGCACCTTGTTGGCACAAAGTTTATTGGAGCAGAGATGGAGCTTAGCCCCACCACCATGCAAAGCCCCAAAGAGCCAAGGAGAGAGCAGCTCCCTATGTACAAGGCATGGGATCCTTAGAAGGGGCATTCAGACACCAGACAAGCACATGCTGAAATGGAACACATACATGCAAATGGATTTACAGATGAGTATGGGCAGAGCCGTTCCTTGTCCTTTATGACTTTGGTGCTCATTAGAAAAATAGATCCTTTTTCTGGACAGAAGTAGCTCCATTCCAGAGCGTGTGATTTGGTGAGCCTCCACTTGCCTCTTTACCTGGGCAGCTGTGCTGCAAACAACCCAGCATCGTATGAGGTGGTCCTGAGTAAAAACTCTGGGGAGTTCTTTGACCTCTCCAGGAGGTCAAAGTGTGAAGAAGTTTTATTAGGTTTAATTTTTTATAAAGTTGGCAACTTCTTATTGGTTCCCAATTCTGGGGATTGGGAGCTATTATTGGTCCATGAAATCCCCAAATCTAGGAATAATTCCATGGACTATCTTCCCAGTGTGGCACAACCCAAAGTAGCAGATAGCTGAGAGTCATCCCTGCTGATGAGGACTTGGCTTTAAGCGTTTTTGTTCGATGATGGTGCTGAAGATTTCAAAGCCTTCCTAATATTCCCAGTGTGGTAGGCCTCCTCACTGCCACCAGAGCTGAGCCTCCAGGCTACTTGCAGGAAGCAATTTTGGATATGCTCAAGTACTTTAACACATAATTGGTCAAAGCCCGCTGTTCTACTAATTGAATCTGCAGACTTTTAAAAGTTATATTATTTCTAACCTGCCTCTGATGTAGAGAATGTTTTCTTAAGTTTTGATGAGCCTTCTGATGTTTAGCACCCCTCCTTGATGCTTATCTACTGGAGCATTAGCTGCAAAATGTATTCCCAGATAATCTAATGAGCTTGGCTGCCGTATGGAAATATTTAATAGTGTCCTACTGAATGTAGAAAAATGATTGATGAAGACAATTTTACTTTTGACTGAGCTATTTTTACGGGAGCGAGGTATCAGGACTAGATATCACTGGGGGCCACTCCTAGTTTCTGCTAATAAAAGCATGGCATCAGTACATTGGAGGACACCTCCCCAGCCAGGGTGGGTCTAAGTTATTCCACCTTGGATTTTACTGTTTTCTGCTTTACTTGTTCCCCACTCATTCACATTTGTCTGGAAGGCAAATAACATGACTTTAACAAACATTTCCATATTTCTTTAAATTGAACTCTTTCTACTAGGCATCCTGCTTGGTTTGGAATACAAAGATATTCAGAGAAAACTATTATTTGCAGTACACGCACTATGCATTATATTCTTTATCCATAATTCTAAGAAAAAATACTGCAAATAGGTATTATTTTCCTCTTTTTACAGATGCAGAAACTGAGATCCAGGTTAACCAATAGTGTAAAGTCACAGAAAGGTAGCAGTGGAATAGTCCAGATTTTCACCAGATCTTTCTAATTTCAAACCAAATACCATGCTGTTTGAATCAGACACAGTATCTTTCCTCAAAGAGTTCACAGTCTAAAAATTCCATCGCCGTTGGCATAAGCATACTTTTGGGCCCCAGCACCTCTGAATATCTCTCCTATGTTTAGAGAATTTCCCACCTATTAATCTATATTTCTCCAAGACAGAAGACAGAAATTCACTTTCTCAGTCTTTCTTACGTATGACTTAGGCTCCTCCAATCAGATGCATGTGGATACTTTGATCTGAAAGGGAGTAGAATAAATAAAACATGTGTTGGGGATCCATTCTGCTAAGGGTAATAGTGGAGACAACCAGCCTTCAGAAGCAACAGGAGTAGAGATTCCACAGGTAGCATCCAGTGCCCAGGATCAGGGTACCAGGTTCTGATGTCTGTGCCTCATTGTACAATAGCACAGCCTTTACTGGAATAGCCTTGGACAACGATCCTAGCTGTGTAACCTCTGATCAGGTTTTCTGATTCTCCCATAAATTCTTTGATATAGATAATCTTTTAGTAAATTCCTTTTCAGCTTCACTAGCTAGAGTAGGTCCTATCATTGGCAACTAAGGATCCTGACTTTGTTTCCCCACAATGACTTCTCTATAATAGACATTCCATAGGTTTGGTTTGTTGGTTGATAAATGTTTGATTGAATAGAGTAAATTAATATAAGATTTCTAGGCCCTTCAGCCTCCTGGTCAGCCTTTATCTTCTGAATAGACCTCAAATTATCAATATCCTTCCAAAACATGTCATCCAGAGCTGAAAACAATGCTATAATGTGGCCTGATTTGTATAGAAGAATAAAGGATGATCACTTCCTTTGATCTAAGCCATATAGCTCTATTCATGCAACCTGGAATGGCATTAGTTCTCCTGTTAGCTATATCACATGGTTAGTAAAAGAAATCTAAAAACTTGTGAGATTTAATGGTCAAAATCCAATGTGAGCTCAAATGCGTGAGGTGGTTACCAGAAAATTCAATGCAATCTTAGATGGAATCAATAATAGTTAAGGAAAAGCTGAGCTTTATAGTAATTAGAGCTGACTGAAGGTGGAATGGGTGGGGTTCCAAAGACAGAAGCTCTTAGTCATAGAGAGACAAAGGCTGCATGGCCTCCAGACAAGAACGCCTACTTTGAATAAGAGGATATGCCAGACAACAAAATCCTTGGTTCAGTGATTCTCTCTTCCAAGACAGCATAGAATCCCAGACTACAAATTGATTCTGAATTTGGGCTTAAAAATATCAGGCTTGGAGGCTCTTTAAGATAAGGGACTTACACATTAGGTGCTTTGGTTATGCATTACAGAAATATTCAGGTGAAGTGTATGTCTATAACGCAATTTAAATCCTTAGTCCTGGTTGAAGTGGGCGAAAATTCAAGACCCAACTAGATGAAAACCTCTACAAAATGTTCTCCATTCAACAAAGATTTATTGGTTAAAAATAAGTCTCCATGAGGCAGGGACAAGATGGCAGAATAGCCAGATGCTTCCTGTGATCTTTCTTACAACAAAGACTCCCCCCTCCAAAAAAAGCGAACAGATTATATATGACAATCTAGGAGCCCTGTACAGGAAGGACAAAGTTGAGGAGTCAGACTGAGCAGCAGCAGGAGGGAGAGACAGTTCAGAGGCAGCAAAGAAGTGCCAGACCTGACCTAGCTGGCATCCTACAGACTGGATCATTTGGCACACGCTAGCTAAGGCAAACAGTAACGCTCAGGACAAGTTTTACCACGCTGGGAGAAATCGAGCAGTGTAGAGTCTGCACAAGCGCCCGGACCTAGGGGAAGGCAGTGCTGGATGTGCAAAAGTTAAGTGCAAGTGTCTAACCTACCACTCAAAATCAAAATAACCTTTACCTTCTGGGACTTCCATAAGGGAGAAGTGCCTCTTCTCCCTTACCTATCCCTCCCCGCTCCGCTCTGGTGCTGGTCCGGCAGTGTTCAGCAGTTACCGCACCCCGTAGGCCAGAAGTGGGACTGGTTGCACCTGAGCCAGCCTTTCAGCTTTCGGGAGGGAGCAAACAAACAAAAGAACAAACAAAAAAAAAAGAAACCGCCAGCTCCCGTAAGCTGGGAGCTCAGGACTAACTGCGCCCAAGCCAATCTCACAGCTTTAAAAAATGCCCACATTCCCTAAGCCGTAAACTCAGGGCAGGCACTGCTCCTTTGCCCAGGTACAGGCATAAGGGGTCCACAGACTTCGAATGCCTTTCACCCTTGTCTAGACCTGTGTGGGCCCAATCAACAGCGTAGGCCCTCATTTAGCATAGTACAACAGGGTATATACCTGAAGCCTATTTTCAACTCTAACAGCTAAAGGGGAGTGGCAGATTCCTGATGTTTGACACCACCCTGCCTATTAAGCAGGGTCCTCATCCACCCACCTAAGGGGCTGAGGACTTGCAGCCTACCCCATTCCACCTAGCCACCCATGGCAGGGGTCTGAGAATAATTGGTGCCTCCCAGTCCTTACAGCCAACAGCATTGGGTGCTCAAAGTCCAGCTGCGAAACCCACCCACCTTTGGGCTCTAGGGGATAGAATCATGCCCCCCACCTAGGCATTCGGGGCAGCCATCAGCCCTCTACCCAGCTTAGCACATAACCCCCTACTGCAGCCAGATACCTGTGCCTACTCCAATCACCCCTACATAGCCCTGCCTGTCTAGGGCTGTAGGTGAGAGCCTGTACCACACACTTGGTTACCAACAACTTGGACACCTGACCTGAATTCACACAAGAAAAGTAAATGGACTCCTGGACTCACATACCTAGTAGCAGCTCTAACCACCTGGTGACAGGATGTGAGAGCTTCAAACATGCCAATAACCAACGTAGCTCACATGCCCACCCTATTTGGGCATATCAAAAAGAAACAAAACAAGAAGCTAGGACACAGTAAGAAAACATACAATAAATAAATATAATAACTTATTAATGGCTCAGGAACCCTGGTGGTGCATTGGTTAAGAGCTATGGTGAGGTATGACTGCTAACCAGAACAAATGTTGGCTGTTTGAATCCACCCGATCATTCCTTGGAAACCCTATGGGGCAGTTCTACTCTGTTCTATAGGGTCGCTATGAGTCAGAACCCACTTGAAGTCTCCTAACAGCAACAACAAAATTGATGGCTCAGAGACAATGGTCAATATCAAATCACATAAAGAGGCAGACCATAATGGCTCCAGCAAGCAACCAAAGAAAGAGAAGGTCTTGGAATTACTGGAGGTAGAATTCAAAAAAGATTAATATACAGAGCTCTTCAAGAGATCAGGAAGGAGATTAGGCAAAACTCAGACCAAGACAAGAAACACACAGACAAAGCAATAGAGGAATTTAGGAAAGTTATATAAGAGCAGAATGACAAATTTAACAGGCTGCAAGAATCCACAGACAGACAGCAAATAGAAATCCAAAAGATTAACAATAAAATTTCAGAATTAGACAACTCAGTAGAAAGTCATAGGAGCAGAACTGTGGCAATGGAAGTCCAAGTTAGTGAGACTGAAGATAAAGCACTTGACACCAATCTATTTGAGGAAAAATCAGATAAAAGAATTAAAAAAAAAATGAAGAAACCCTAAGAATTATGTGGAACTCTATTAAGAGGCATAACTTATGAGTGATTGGAGCATCAGAACAGAGGGGGATAACAGAAAATACAGACAGAATTGTTGAAGATTTGCTGGCAGAGAGCTTCCCTGATATTGTGAAAGATGAAAAGATATCTGTCCAAGCTCATCAAACCCCACACAGGATAGATCCCAAAAGAAAGTCACCAAGACACATTATAATCAAACTTTTCAAAACCAAAGGTAAAGAGAGAATTTCAAGAGAGGCTAAGGATAAACGAAAAGTCACCTACAAAGGAGAGTCAATAAGACTAAATTCTGACTACTCAACAAAAACCATGCAGGCAAGAAGGCAATAGGATGACATATATAAAGCCTTGAAGGAAAAGAAAAAATGCCAGCCAAAAATTATATATCCAGCAAAACGATCTCTCAAATAAAGGTGAAACTAGGGCATTTCCAGATAAAATAAATCTGTGCCCCCCTGGTGTTTTCATTGATATGAGGCACACATAAGAGACAAAAAACATAAAACATAAAACATAAGTAAATTATAGACTATACTAGAAGCTATGAAAAAAAAACTAAAGTAGGACAGGACAAAGGCAGTGCAGAGGGCAGGGGCAGGGTCAGCTGGCAATTTTAAATAAAGTAGTAGGAGTTGTTCTCACTGAGAAGGTGACATTGAAGCAGGCTTGGAAGGAATTAAGGGAGCCAGCCATGTGGCTGTCTGGAAACAGAGCCTCACAGTCAGAGAGAAGACCTGGAAGAGCAAAGGCCTTATGATGTGAGTGGGCCGTATGTGTTCTGGGGCCAGCAGGGAGGCCAATATGGCCAGAGCCAAGTAAGCAAGGGGGAGAATAGTAGGATCAAAAGTCGAAGGAGGGTCATATCATGTAGGGCCTTGAAGGTCATTGTAAAGACTTTGGTTCAGTCCTAAGTGGGCTACAGGTTAAATAAAGCAAGAGAGCATTTAGGAGGCTATTGCTATAATCCAGGTGAGAGACGATGGCAGGTCTGAGGCTGGTAATAATGCTGATGGTGAGAGGCTGTACGATTGCGAATATATTTCGAAGGTAGAGCCAACAGGATTTTCCTGACAGATTCAATGTGATGTGTTAAAGAAAAAGAGTAAAGGGTAAATCCAAGTCTTCAGACCTGGACAATTGGAAGACTGGAGTTGCCATCCGCTTGGTGGAGAAAATTTGGTGAAGAAAATAAGGAGGTCATTTGGGGACATGTTAAGTTTGCCATCCAAGTGGAGGTGTTGGGTAGGCAGTGGAACTTACTGGATTGGAGATCAGGAAAAGGTCTGGGCTGAAGATGGAAGCTGGAGTGTTGTCAGCATAGAGGTGTATTTAAAGCCCTGATACTGGATATCACCAAAGAAGGTGTGTGGATTCAGAAAAAAAGGAAAGTGGAAGGAGTCCTGGATCACTCAGAGCATTGAAGGGTTACAGAGAAAAGAAGCGATCAACAAAATAGACTGAAAACAAACAGAAACTAGGTTTGAGTCAAATGAGAGTATGGTGTCATTAGGGTTTAAATATCTCATTCTTAAGGCTTCAGAAGGCTACAGATCACCTTAGCCATTTCGTTTGTAATGTAAGAAAGAAAACCGTATTTTAATTCTTGACAGGAGGAAGGAAAGAGGAAAGAACGGAGGAACATAATAGAAAAGAGAATGGAAGAAAGGGAGAAAAAGAGGGACAAAAAAGAAAATATAGCATAGCAATCTTTTAGGCACAAGTGTTTTAACTCATATGTTAAAAATCAGACTTAGTCCTACTCTAAAACTCATCTGAACAATTTTCAAGTCATGTTTAGCATTTTATTAACTGTCTGAGGAGAGAAGAAAGAAAAAAAGGAAGGAATTACCTAGATGCTTTTAAGTTGTTATTTAAGTTTTACACTGATTCTGAGATGTAAGAATTATATTAGTTCCATTTTATGGATGAAGAAACTGGGGACCTGGAAAATAACATACTCAAGCTGTAAAATCAGTTAAGAAGTGGATACTAAGACAGCTCACTGCCTTTTCACAACCAACATGAGACAGGTTTGCTATAAAGAATTTTCTCATTATCTTTACCTTAAGGGTGGGTTCATTGAACTTCTGAGTTCAAAGTTGCTACTGAGTCCCCCAGGACTCCTTTAGTCTGTGCTGGTTTGTGTCGCAATAAAATTATGCTTGTTAATGGACATGAATAAATTATATTTATCTCTTTAATTAATCATTGGTCTGCACTATTTATTATACTGTTAATGGAATATATTTGCAATTATGTTTCCATATGTGAAGGTAGCATTTTAAACTTTTTAAAAAGTCCCCAAAACAGCTACTTCTAGATTCTTTTGGGACAGTCCTTGTAACAGAGCATGGTGTTATTTAAAACTAGGTTTTTCCTTCAGAAAAAAACTCCACCAGAAATGTCTTACTGGGTCAAGATTATAAAAAAGTGTGTTCAAAAATGTTAAAAGGCCACCTCATATAAAATATGCTATCCAATATATTGATATTCACACAGCCTTCCCAGGACAGTCTAGGACCCAAAAAAGAAAAAAAAAAAGAGAAAATGTGATACTAGGGAGAAAATGCAAGCTTTGGAGCCAGGTAGTCCTGGCCTGGAATCCTGGCTCTACTACTTCCTAACAACATTAAATTTGCAGGGTGGTCAAAAAACTAGAGAATCCAAACCACCTGTCTCTCATTGCATCTTTCATTCTTCATTCCTGTCTTAGACTCAATATGTCAATCCTGGACATGTTCACCCAGAGGAAACACTGTCTCCCCTGTCTCCATAGGTCCTGTGTCACCTCCACCTGCCCACTCCACCTCTACTTCTACCTGCCCACCTCTATCTTTGCATGGTCAAATGTATTCAAAGACTTCATGCCTTTCCATTGCACTTTACAGAGTCCCACTTCACCCCCATCCCAGATGAGTTGTTGTCCAAATATTTCTTAATTATCTTTGATGCAGACTCTAAGAACTTATCATTCTCTACTCACTTTGAAATGATAAGTATAATCTAGATATTAAACAAAATGTGTCCACTTCATGTATGTTCGTTCTTCAATGATAAGCATTTGAAACCTAAATTGATGTCTTTAACTTCACTCTTGGAGCTCCTTGAACTGGCATCCTCTGGGGTTACAGAAAACAAAACTCTTATATACTAATCAGTTCAAATGTATTCAGAGCTGTTTTGACTCTGCATTAAAAATTCGGGCTACCTTTGGTGAAGGGTAAGATAGTATACAATACTGGGCAAGCCGTCACAACTTATTCAAGGCAAGGTCATGGAAGCTCCTTAGGCACATCCAAACTCCCTGAGGGACCGAATTACTGAGCTGAGGGCTGTGGTGACTATGGTCCCGGGGAACATCTAGCTCAATTGGCATACCATAATTTATAAAGAAAATGTTCTACATTCTACTTGGGTGAGTACCGTCTGGGGTCTTAAAAGCTTGTGAGCAGCGATCTAAGATGCTCCACTGGTATCACCCCGTCTGGCACAAGGGAGAATGAAGAAAACTAAAGACACAAGGGAAAGATTATTCCAAAGGACTAAAGTACACAACTACCACAGTCTCCACAAGACTGAGCCCAGCAGAATTAGATGGTGCCCGGCTACCACCACTGACTGCTCTGAAAGGCATCACAATAGAGGGTCCTGGATAGAGCTGGAGAAAAATAAATAAAACAAAGTTTTAACTCACAAAAAAAGACCAGACTTATTGGTCTGACAGAGACTGAAAAAACCCTGAGATTATCACCCCCAGACACCCCTTTAGCTCAGTAATGAATACACTTCTGAGGTTCGCGCTTCAGCCAAAGATTAGACAGACCCATATATCAAAATGAGACTAAAGGGGCACACCAGCCCAGGGGTAAGGACTAGAAGGCAGGAGGAGACAGGAAAGTTGGTAATAAGGAATTCAAGGCCAAGAAGGGGAGAATGTTAACATGTCATGGTGCTGTAACCACTGTTATGAAACAATGTATACAAACAGAAAACCAAACCCAGTGCCGTCGAGTCGACTCTGACTCATAGCGACCCTATAAGACAGAATAGAACTGCCCCATAGAGTTTCCAAGAAGTGCCTGGCGGATTCAAACGGCCGAACCTTTGGTTAGCAGCCATAGCACTTAACCACTATGACACCAGGGTTTCCACAATGTGTATACTAATTGTTTAATGAGAAGATAATACGCTCTGTAATGCTTCATCTAAAGTACAATAATAAACAAATAAATAAAAATTCAGGCCACAATTGGTGCTTTATAAACATATTTGTTGAGTAGATCATTTGAGTTGACTGTATATTCCTATAGTCATACCACCAATCTTAATTAAAAACAACCTCAAAATGTTTTTTAAAAAGCTTAAATGTTGCTTTATTTTCATCAGGATCCCCGAAAATCAATAAACAATATTAATGAAAAAGAATGTTGAATCACTATTTGGAAACTTTTAAAGCAATTATTCTTCCATGAACTACTGCCTTGTTTGTCACGAGGCTAGAGTACCTGGATGATGCCTGGCTACCATTACTGAACATTTTTATCAAAGAGGCTATAGAAGAATCTTGATCAAAAGGGGGAAAATACGGAACAGAAGTTCAAATTCTCATCAGCTCCAGACTTTCTGGAGTCACTGAGGTTGAATGAAACCCTGAAACTATTGTCTTGAGATAATCTTTAAACCCTAAACCAAAAATATCCCCAAATGTCTTCTTAAAACCAAACAATAGTTTAGCTTAACTAGTAAAAAATGTCTGCCTTGAGCATTATGCTCTTTTAAGATCTATCAATATGGGATCAAAATGACAAGAGCAACTCAAAAATTAGATAGGAATCTCAGGGAGCACTGAGTTTATGTTAATGGGAGGAGGGAAAACTCAGAAAAGGAGCGTGAGAACGGTTGAAAAACTAGAAGAATGTAATCAATGTCACTGAATTATACACGTAGAAACTGTTGAAGTGATGTATGTTTTGCTGTGTATAGTCTCAACACCAACAAAATACTTAAAAAAAAAAAAACTGCTATTCCTTCAACAACCATGTAATTGCCATAAGCTTAACAGTGTTCAAAACATCTTTACATCATTGGGTTCTCTGTAATCCTGTGAGAGTTGCTGGTTAGGCATTTACTGTCCTCAATTTATAGATTATGAAATTAGCTGAAAGATGTAATTTGCCCAACATTGCACAACCAGGAAACAGGGATGTCAACATCAGAGCTCAAGTATAAAGCTCCGAGATTCCTTCAAAGTTTAGGATATTATTTCTTTAATAATATCATCTGCCAAGTTAATTCACCAAAAGCCAGAACAGAAACCCAGGAGATATGAAATAGACACACAAGAGCTATCTCTAAACACTGATTTATTTGCTCAGTGCGTGGTCTTTTTAGTTATTTAGTGCTTCTATAACAGAAATACCACAAACGAATGGCTTTAAACAAACAGAAATTTATTTTCTCACAGTTTAGAAGGCTAGAAGTCCAAATTCAGGGTGCTGGCTGTGTTGCCAGATGCTGCAGAGTTGGTTTGAACTCATAGCAACCCCATGTACAACACAATGAAACACTGTCCAGTCCTGTGCCACCCTCACAGTCACTACTATGCTTGGGCCCATCGTTGCAATTACTGTGTCAATCCATCTCATTGAGGGTCTTCCTCTTTTTCGATGATGCTCACTTTATCAAGCATGATGCCCTTCTCCAGGGACTGGTCCCTCCTGATAACACATCCAAAGACGAAAGATGAAGTCTTGCCACCCTTGCTTCTAAGGAGTATTCTGATTGTACTTCTTCCAAGACAGATCTGTTTGTTCTTCTGACAGTCCATGGTTTATTTGAAATTCTTCAGCAATACCATAATTCTAAGGCATCAATTATTCCTCGGTCTTCCTTATTCATTGTCCAGATTTCAAATGCAATTGAAGCAATTGAAAATATCATGGCTTGGGTCAGGCACAGCTTAGTCCTCAAAGTGACGTCTTTGCTTGTGAACACTTTAAAGATGTCTTTTGCAGCAGATTTGCCCAATGCAATGCGTTGTTTGATTTCCTGACTGCTGCTCCCATAGGTGTTGATTGTGGATCCAAAGAAAATGAAATCCTTGACAATTTCAATCTCTTCATTTACCACGATGTTGCTTATTAGTGGGGTGGGTTGCTTATTAGCCCATTTATGAGGAATTTTGTTTTCTTTATGTCGAGCTATATAATTCATACTGAAGGCTGTAGTCTTTGATCTTCATCAGTAGGCGCTTCAAGTCCTCTCCACTTTCAGCAAGTGAGGTTGTATCAACTGCATATCACAGCTTGTTCATGAGTCTCCCTCCAACCAATCCTGATGCCACGTTCTTCTTTGTATAGTCCAGCTTCTCGGATTATTTGCTCAGTATGCAGGTTGAATAAGTATGGTGAAAGAATACAACCCTGATACACACTTTCCTGATTTTAAATAATGCAGTGCTGGCTCTAGAGGAAGCTTTCTCTCTCTGTCAACTCTGCAGGAAGGTCTTTGTCTCTGAGTTTCTGCTCCTGGGCAATCTTCATGTGGCTGGGCATCTCTCTTCCACCATCTGTGCTTCTTTTGCTTGCTTAATCACTTTTATACCTCAAAAGAGTTTGATTTAAAACACACTCTACATTAATCCTATCCATTAACATAACAAAGACAACCCATTCCCAAATGGGATTATAACCCAAAACCCACAGCCATCAAGTCAATTCTGATTCATAGGAACCCTATTGGACAGAGTAGAACTGCCTCATAGGGTTTCCAAGGCTGTAAATCTTTATGGAGTCTGACTGCCACATCTTTCTCCTGTGGAGTTGCTGGTGGTTTTGAACCACCAACATTTTGGTTAGCAGCTGAGTGCTTTAACTACTGTGCCACCAGGACTACATGTTTTTGGGGGACCCAACTCAATCCATAACATTTCACCCTTTTGTGCCCCCAAATTCATGTCTTGCCACATGCAAAACACATCCACCCCATCACATCATCCCAAAAGTCTTAAATCAACTGTAAGTCCAAAATCTCATCTTCTGAATCATCTAAACGAAATATGGGTAAGACTGTAGGCATATTTCATCCTGGGGCAAAATTCATCTTCATCTGAAAGCCTGTGAAAACTAGAATACAAATTATCTTAATCCAAAATACAATGGTGTAACAGGCACAAGGTATACATTTCCATTACAACTGGGAGAAATTAGAGGGAAAGAAGGGATAATGGTCACCAACCAAGTCCAAAACCAGCAGAAAAATGTATTTAGCTCTCAAGCCTTAAAAATAATCTTCCATTCTCTGGGACCATCTAGGCAAATGGCCCTGCCCTCCAGACTCTGGATTCTGGGTGGAAGCCCCTCAGCCCTGGGCTTCAGCTCTGCCTTCTCAAGTCCACTGGGATGGCGACTCCTCTCTTGGCTTTGGGTGGCCCCATTCTCCTAGTCCATATGAGTGGCGACGCCATTCCCTCAGCTTTGAGCAGCTGCCCCATCTTCTTGGACAAATTGAATGGCAGCCTCACACTCTGAAACCATGTAAGTAAAGGTCTGACTCTTTGAAATCTAGGAGGCTGTGGCTCGACCCTTTGAGACCTCAGAGATGGTAGCCCCACCCTTTGAGACTGAGGCAGCTCTACTTCTCGTGCTCCTTCCAACAGTTCTGCTAATCTCTGAGCTGCTCCAGGGGTGGTTCTTATCTTTTCTTGGAGGACAACAGATGTAGTTCCTTTGGCCTGTTTCCCCTCTGTAGAATTCTAAGAGGCAGGCATCACTCTTTCCTTTCATTCTCTCTCTGTCCCCTTCAGTCTAAGCTGCTTTTTCTTCTTCTGTGGTGGTTGGTTAGATCCATCAATCACAGGCTTAATCTCTTTAACAAAAGATGGTGTAGCCACATTCTTGGTGAACATTCTAGGATGCATAGCCTCAGTTTGTTCAACAGAATTTTCCAAATCTTTAAGTTTTGTTTTCATTTTGCACTTTTCATTTTTAAGTACATCTCTTCCCTCTACCATTTTAATATAAGCGGCAAGTAAAAACCACATGGCCCCTTTAGGATCTTGCTTAGAAATCTCCTCAGCCAAATATCCAAGTTTATCATTTACAAGTTCTAATTTCCACCAAACATTTGAAATAATTCAGGCAAGTTCTTTGCCACTGCATCACTCTTCCTTCATTGCCCAATCACATATTGATCATTTTATTTTAAAGCCTTATCAGAAGCACATTTAACATCCATGTTTCTAGCAACATTCTGTTGCTGGTGCAACATGTATTGTCTAAGACGGTGGAGACGATTTCTCTATAGCTCTCCTCACTTCCTTCTAAGCCCTCATTGTCTTTGATGTCCATAATTCTAGCAACAGTCTCTTCAAAGCAATCTAGGCTTTTGATAGTAGACACCTTAAAACTCTTCCAGCTTCTACCCATTACTCAATTCCAACAAGTCCACATTTTAGGTATTTGTTACAGCAGTACCCTACTCCCAGTATCAAATTCTGTCTTAGTTAACTAGTGCTGCTGTAACAGAAATACCACAGGTGGGTGGCTTTAACAAACAGAAATTTGTTTTCTCACACTTTAGGAGATTAGACATCTGAATTCAGGGTGCCAGTTCTGTCGGCTCTGGAGGAAAGTCCTTGTCTCTTCTGAACTTCTGCTGCTAGGCAACCTTCATGTGGCTTGGCATCTCCCTTCTGCATCTCTGCCTCTTTTGCTTGCTCATTTATTCTCTTTCATGTCTCAAAATAGATTGACTCAAGAGACACCCTACCCTAATCCTGTCTCGTTAATATAACAAAGAAAATCCATTCCCAAATGGGATTATAAACACAGATGTAGAGGTTAGGATTTACAACACAAGAATATGGGGGAGCCAAAAGGTGGAATGTTATGGATTGAATTGTGTCCCCAGAAAATATGTTGTAAATCCTAACCCATACGCCTGTAGTTATAACCCCACTTGTGAATGGGGTTTTTGTTGTTGTTGTTACATTAATAAGACAGGATTAGTGTAGCATGTATTTTGAGTCAATCTCTTTTGAGATATAAAGGATATTAAACAAGCAAATGAGGAAGCAGAGATGGGAGAAGAGAGATGCCAAGTCACATGAAGATTGCCCAGGAATAGAAGCTCAAAAGAGACAAGGGCCTTTTTTGCTCCCTCCAGAGTAAAAAGAGAAAGCCTTCCCCTAGAGCTGGCATCCTGAATTTGGACATCTGACCTCCTAAACTGAGAGAAAATAATTTTCTTGTTTGTTAAAACCATCCACTTGTGGTATTCCTGTTATAGCGGCACTAGATAACTAAGACAGTGGTACTAACAAATGCAATGAATTTGAAAGAGGAAAGACTATTATCTGTTAGCTAAAATGGCCCTGGAAAGTGGCTCATTTAGGATTCGGTTCGGTTTTTGTGTGTGTGTGTGCTTTATTTTACAACTGCATTAAGAACAAGGAGCGCTTGTGATGTAGTGGTTAAGGGCTTGGTTGCTAATCAAAAGGTTGGCAGTTCAAATCCACCAGGCACTCCCTGGAAACTCTATGGGGCAGTTCTACTCTGTCCTATAGGGTCGCTATGAGTCGGAATCAACTCGACAGCAACAGGTTTGGTTTCTTTTGTTTTTGTTTTTATTAGGAACAACATGAGAATTCAGAAGAAAGACTTTGGGTAAACAGCTCTAAATTCTACCTAAAATTTTCAGCCTGTTGCCATCGTGTTTATCAGCCTCCCAATTTTAACTATTTGGAAAGATTTAGAATGCATAAATGATTAAGTGTATGTCCTGAATGATTGAATAGACATGTGAGAAAGAACATAAACCCATTTTGGGTTCTGGAGTCAGGAGACTCTCCTTCCTCCCCTGTTAATTGAGGATAATAATATTGCAAGGAGTGGTCATGAGGGTGTAAAGGGAAATGAACATGGGAGGGGCTTCTTTTCTCCTGCTTCTCTGAAGTCACCACCTATCTGCTCACTGCCCTGCAGTTGCCTTCTACTTCTGTGATTCAATGTCTTTGAATGAATTGGGGTTTTTGTTGTTGTTGTTGTTATTCAAACATTCGATAAACAATCAACCAATCATTCAGTCAAAATGCATGTTTTTGAGTGCTGACTATAGATTAGGTGCTATTCTAGATGCTGGGTAGCCTGATAACTGAGGTGCAACTAAAGGTTTCAGGGGGTTGTGGGGAAGAGACAGTTGACATGACATCCACAATTAGTCACGAGTCCTACAATAATGGAATACCTTGGCAGCTCTGTGAGCAAAGAAGGATTTGGAACCACCCTGGCAGAGCAGATCAGATCAGGAAAGGCTTCCTGGAAGAACTGATGCTTGAACTGAGCCTTGAAGTTAGGGGAAAAAAGACTCAAGATGGGCCTGAGTTGAAATACAAGACACAGGGAGTAGTAGCCGGGCAACCCTACACTTAGATAACCCGTGACAGAGGCTGTTAGTTGCAAATGTCTACTCCCTCTTCTCTTGTGAATTAATGGAATAGCTAGAAACATTTACTAGTCTTACTTTTATTTAGGTGTAGGACTTCAGAAATCTAGATAAAAGAAAAGGAGTATGCCATTCTTTGTCCCTTTTCTATCCTGGTGCCTGGAAGGTGGGTGTGATGGTAAAAGCTCTAGCAATCATCCTGAACCATGAAGAAGAGGAGCATACACTAGGAAAAGTGGAGCTGTGAACTGAAGTGTGAGTCCTGGACAACTCAAAGCCAGTTTTAGTAGGAACTTCTTTTGAGACAGATAAACTTACACTGTATGAGTCAATGTTACTTTGTGGGGCTTTTTTTTTTTTTTTCCTATTATATGAAGCTGAACCTAATCCTAAATGACCCACCTTCCAAGACCATTCTAGCTCGCAATTATTCTCTAAATTCATAGCTCTTGTCTGTACCACTCATTAAGCAAATCTCTGCCTGGAGACAGCCTTTGTATGGCTATTTCACTCTTCCTGGATTTATGCCAATTTTTTCCAATAAGTTACAAGCTCCTTGAGGGGTGAGAGCTAAGTCATGCTTTTTTTCTGTGTATGAGTAGAACTGCCATTGAGTTTCTAAGGAGCACCTGGTGGATTCGAACTGCCATCCTTTTGGTTAGCAGCCGTAGCTCTTAACCATATGCCACCAGGTTTCTCAGTTCCTAGCAAATTATCTGGCATACAGCACATGTTTAATAAATTTTTACTGCCTGCTCTTTAGAAGGAATGAGGGAAAATTTCAATCTTTGTTTAAAACTCTTCAGAGAAAAGTAACAGTGTAAAGAAAAATATTTCTTCTAGGAAAAAAAAGACAAAAACTCAACCCATAAATGATGGCTTGAGATGTCATGAGTTTCTGTCTATTCAAAAAAATTCTTACTTTGCTTTCTTGCAAACAGACATCTCCAGCACAAAGACCACCTTCTCAGCCATCACCCATCGGTGCAGCAGAGCCTCCCACATTTTGAGTTTGTTACCTCTGGTGAAGTTGACTGCTGAAAACACAATCTCGTACCTCGTGCATGCGGAACGTACTTGTGTTAAAAGTCAGATTATCTCACAAATGCTTTGCTTGCATGTTTTTATCCCAAAAGCGGAATACATTTGCATTTGTGTTAAGTAACGTTTCAACCTGTGCTGAGGCTCTACTTTCTCATTAAAAATCTTCAGCGTTGTCTGCTTTGGAACTGTCTGCTTTTCTACAAACGCCAGTTTGCACAACTGTCCTTAAAATATATCTACACAGTCTGTGGGCTGGTAACTCTCATGGAGAAAAAGGCAAGTGAAACTGAAGAAAGGAAAGAAACATTACATCTTTATGTCAACCAAATCCAGAAAAAATCAAAAAAGAAACAAGACCAACTTACAGTACCAAAAGAAAAGAAAATCACGTTTTAATTTACTTTCTCTTTGCCAGCTCTGAAGCTAAGCACTTGCTCCTTCCTTATTAACTTTAGTCTTTGGAGCAATTTTTTCCATTGTAAGCACTTTCTAAAAAATCATTTTCACACATTTCTCAGCTACATCAATCCTTCCGGCATTCCTCTACGCACACATTATGGTACCCCAGCTCTAAATATAAAAGACTTTTATTACGTCCATTAACCACGGACATATGTGCTCCAAAAGTTTCCTGACACGCAGTTATTTGTGGTTTTTTAATTATAAACAGAAAATATTCATCAGAAAAAATAAAGAAGCCCATAAATATATCTGTAGAATACATTTGAATTTTGTTCATATATGACCAAACAATTGGAGAAATGACTTTCCAAGTCTCCAGCTCCAGGCTGTGTACGTGTGTTTATATATACCCAGAGACACTTATACATTCACATGTGCACACATGCACCAAACTGAACTCAGACATCTGTGATTGCTGGTACCACTGTCTTGTTTCTAAAATAAGAGAATGGATTTCCCTTAGACTCACCAGGTTTCACTCTACATGCAAAATTAAACAGGAAAGAAAGCAATGCCCAGTAAAATACTTGACAAACAAAGTCATATTTATTGAATGCGTTTTATTTTAACAACCAAAAAATTCTAACAGCCTAACAATGCACATAAGTTAAAAATTAATTATCACTTAGTGATAACAAAGATAGTTGATTTACATGGAAAAAAGAACATTTACAATATGTTAATCCTTATTCACATTGTTGATACCGCAATAAAACACAATTTGTTTTTTTTTTTCATTTCACAAAAAAAAAAAAGGCGAGAAATTGTGCTTTGTCAAGAGGCACTACAAGAGAAAGTTTTTTCTTCCAAATAGATATTATATGACAGATATTGAATAAATAGACATATATGCATTGTAATTCGCAAAGATCTGGCAAGACCACAGGCTAAAATGCCCACAGATTCACTTAGAACCACTGCAAACTCCGCAGTGAAATTAAAAAATAAAAGGCAAGACTTAGCATTGAAAAATACCTAATAAATTTTTGGTTGAAGTGTAAAAGATTCCAAATGTGGATGCCATCCATAGATGAACCACGGTGTAAGAGCTTGGCAAAATCAGTTTCCATGACGTGTACAGAGTGACCTTCAGTTAACAGTGTAAGAAGACAATTTGGAAAAAGTAACTCGGAGATCAGGAAGCAGTCCCGATGGACTTTCTGCTTAAAGCTGCAGCATACTACAGAAAAGAGAAGGATGGGCCCAGGGCTGAACCGCAAACCCCCAGCCTTTTGCAAAGGTATAGGACGCTCGTGTCAAGATAATTTTTTAAACATCGTTATTTGAAAAAGTACAGGAAAATGTCCCTTTAAAAACTCCAGAGGTTACTGAGCAGCTAGAATTAGCTTGTATTGCAACATGTCTTCTCCCTGTATATTGTTGAGTTAATATCTACACATAGAGGTTTTGTTTTTGCTTTTTTTTTAACTCCTACCTTTTATACCTTTCAAATATATAAATAGTATTAACAGTTATATTACAATGTTTGTGTAGTAAACAGAAAATAACTTTCAAAGTGATATTGTATGAGGTCTTTGACAAGGTTGCATGAGAGCACAACTCAAAAAAAAAACAAAAAAATCCAACCGTGTGGGACTGTCTGATGGCCATTCTAAAGCACGGATTGGGTGCCTAGGCCAGTCCTGAAGGTGAGGTCTCCTCTTGCAGTTACTAGAAGTGGAAGTGGAAAGTAATGCTACCGGTGTTTCTGATAGGAAGCTGAAAAGGGGTTGGAAAACTATAGTAGATTGCAGCTTTAACGCACATTCCACTGAACAGCCAGTCGGCATTAGTTCTGCTTTACATAAGGTAATTGCTATGCAGGTTACTGGGGAAATGTTTCCGTTTATGACGAGTAGGTGATTCCACTGATATCGCTTCACTTACTCTATTGCCTGGAGCTGCACAATGATTCAAAAACAGGTTCTTGTTAGGGCGGCCATGCCGGGGAAAGGGATGAAGGCTTGTGAGATCAGGGATGGAAAATGTTTGGGTTACACGGATGGAATGTGGACAAAGCAGAGGAAGTCCAAAGTGAAACAGAAACGAGAAACGGCTTTTGGGAGAGGGCAGATTGGAGAATTATTTGAGAGGGAGGCCCTATACACTGGGCAGCAACTTCTTTTCTAACCTAACAGTATATTGAACTACTTTTTATTAAACCAAACAAAACGAACCAAAAATAAAAAATAAAATAAACAACAACAAAAACAAAAAAAAAACACAGTAATGACGAACAACTTTTAAATGAGCAGGCTTATTAAGATTTGAAGCCACGAGCAGGTAAATGAATTTCACAACAAAATGTGGCTCATACTATGAATTTCATATGTCCAACATCAAAATGTCATTTTATCAAGACTGCAGTAATGGACACGTTTTCTCTGCACTGAACTTCAGTTTTACTCATTTGGAATTTGAAAAAAATGCATCTCTTCACTACAGTAATGACAAGTTGAATAACGGAACACATTGAGTCATTGTAAGTGTGCATTGTGTCTTTTAAGAGTAATTTGACTTGCATCATTTTAAGGTGCCCTGATTTTTTCCTTTCTTTTTCTTTCTTTCCTCCTTTCTCTTCCTTTTTCTTTCTCTTTCTGTTTTTATGGCAGTGTTGATTTATTTTGTTAAATACATACCTCAAAAATTACCCATCAAGCTGCCAGATAGGAAGCAATAGAATTAAAAAAAAAAAAAAATCAGGGACAAACACAGAAAATAAATAGGAATTCAAAAATAGTCACCCCACCCTGAGAGCAGGCCGCAGTTTATCAAAAAGCCAAAGCGACTCACTGTGAAGTGGTTTTTTTTTCTTTAATACATAAACAAGTCTTTTCTTTAAGAACTCATTTCACAGTCTATTCTTTCAGATTGTAAAGTTCTCTGTCCCATGCAATTTTTATATATATATGTAAATATATAGATATATACATATACACACACACACTTGTAGCTTCCTTCATTGGTTTCGTAGGTCTTTTCATCCTGAAACTTGCCTGATGTCTCTTCCATAAGTGCAAGGATAATGAAGGCAGAGTCTCCTGTGATTATAATTACTATGACCCAGTCCATTGTAAAACTGTAACACTTTAGTGTCTTTGCCAAGGCGATGTCTGATTCGGAAATACTGAACTTACTCAGTTTACAGGTGTATCCTGTGCCACAGAGAAATGTCCATAAGGATAAGAAAAACAAAACAGACAAAAATAAAGCAAAAAAAAAAATTTTTTTTTTTTTTTTAAGAAACTAAAACAGAAAATCCTTGGACCGATGTATTGCTTTGCCTAGATGGAGTTCACATTATCTCTGGTCGATTTCCGCAGGTGCCGCTTTGCTTTTGTCAGCGTTTTCCTCCTCAGCCTCCACTTTGTACATCTCCTCAGAGCCTTCCTCGCTGTCATTCTCCTCAGACTCTGTCAGCAGCTCCTCGTCCTTATACTCAGCCACATCCACCGCGGAGCCCAGGTGCTCCTTGAGCTTCCCATGATGCTTCACGTGGTACCGCTGGTTCTGGAAGAACTTGATGATGGTGTGTTTGGGGAGATCTAGCTGGGCCGAAAGAGTGTGGATGGCTTCCTGGTCAGGGTACAGGCCTACATCATGAATAAAGCTTTGGAGGATTCCGAGGGCTTCTAAGGAGATCTTTGTGCGAGACCTGGGCTTTTTGGCACAACTGTCTTCAGTTGAAGGAGGTGGGGGAGGTGCTTCTTCTCTGGGAGGGGAACTCTCCTTGGCCGGCTGAGATGGTTGTCTATGAAGGACCTGATAATCAAAAAATAAATAACTAAATAAACATTTGACTTGCAATTTTCCGTTTCAGAAGCCACCAACCTTCTGAAATACGTATAGTCTATCTAGCATTGGATGGCAGCAATGGTGGTTAAGTGGCAGAATTCTTGCCTTCCATGCCACAGACCGACCCAGTTAGATTCCTGGCCAACACACTTCATGTGCAGCCACCACTACCCGCCTGCAAGTGGAGGCTTGTATGTTGCTATGATGCTGCACAGGTTTCAAGGGAGCTTCTAGGCTAAGACAGACTAGAAAGAAAGGACTGATGATCTCCTTCCGAAAATCAGCCAATGAAAACTCTACTTCTGGATCACAATAGTCCTATCCACAACCAATCATGGGAATGGCACAGGACCAGACAGCATTTTGTTCCATCGTGCGTGGGGTTGCCATGAGTCGGGGGCCATCTGGGAAGCAGCTAACAACAACAGTATCTAGCACTGGAGTTATGCTATAGTGGTGTAAATTCGGGTGTTTGGAAAACTTAGAATCATTTCTGGAGATTCAGAATCTTATCTACAGAACATGGAGTTTAATAACAGTAATGTTTACTAACATTTATATTCTGAGGCATAAATAAGTTTAAATCATTTGTTGGCTAAGGTCATTTGAATTAAGCAGCCTGACTCCAGAGTGCTGGTAATCACCAGGACGTGTCACCACTCTCAAGGCCAGTAACAAAGAAATTGAGCCCAGAGAGAAGGCGCAGGCTCTACAATCAGACCTCAGGGATTCAAGTCCAGACTCTTCCACTTAGCTGAGTGTCCTTGGGCAAGTCACTTGATATCTTTAAGCCTCAATTTCACTATCTATAAAAGAAAGATGATAAGGCACAGACCTCCTAGGAATGCTGAAAGGGTTAAATGGCAAAATGTATGTAAAACACAGTGCTTGCTTTAAGTCAGGGGTTGGCAAACTTTTTCTATAAAGGGCCAGGTAGTATTTTAGGCTTTGTGAGCCATCCAATCTCTGTTGCAGCTACTCAACTATGCTGTTGTACCGTGAAAGTAGCCATAAGTAATATGTAATAAAAGAACATGGCTGGGTTCCAATAAAACTTTATTTACAAAAACAGGTGGCAAGTCGTATTTGGTCTATAGGCCATAGTTCACCCCCCTCTGGTTTGGAGCGAGCATCCAGTTGTCATTATTACCATCAGCCTATAATTATTCTCAGGCTGTTACAGGGGAATAGTGGGTAGTTAAATCAGACAATCAATCCTCTGCAACATTAGAAACAGCTTCTTCATTTTCTTTTAGTTCTTATTTTGAGCCTTAAACACTGTTTTTAAATAAAAACTTCCAAATTAATGTAAAAATATAACTGTTATTTAAATTCTGAATTTTAAATGATCATTTTATATTCATACAAATGGATTACTAATCATCTGTTTTGTGTAGATTTCCTAATTGCTGGTTTTTATCCTTAATGTCAAGATTTTTCAATTGTTGTAACTAATTCCAAATTCTCTTTTATCTCTACCTAGCCCCATTTATTAAAAAAAAAAAAACAAATCTCTAGTTAGTTGAGCTTACCCTCGATCTTCATAACTGCTTCAACATTATCTCTCTGATGAGAATAATTTCCCATACATTACTTATTCATGAGCTTTTTTAATCGGACTAAAGAAAAAATGCAATACAGGGGAGAATGTAGAAAGCTCCGTCTCTGCTCTCACCATAGGCCTATCTGAGAAGGCCTTCATGGAGACAGGAAGGGAGCAGCAAGGCACTCCAGCCACTGCTCACCCCTTACATCAGTGGCAACACACTATAATTAAAAGGCTACTGTGATCATCCCATTAAAAAAAGTATTATGTCAATTCCAAAGGCAATCTCACATTTCCTATACTCAGATCAGTGCCTAACTTTCTGGACCCTCCTAAGACATTTTAGAATAGTGAGTTCACTTTTTAAGAAACACAGTCTACTCATTTACCATTCGCTCCTGTTTTAGTGATCTTTTTTAAGTTAGAGTAACAAATCAAATATTTTCCAGAATTCAGTGGGAAATCGGTCCAATCAGTGCAGAAGAAAACACGTCTAGTTAAAGAACCACCTGTGCCACCGTCCTCACCACTGTTATTACCCCCACCACACACCACCCACATGGCCCCAGTTTGTAGCTCAGAAACATCGGCATCAAAGCAAGCATTTAAGAAAAGAATATCTCTGTCACATCCCAGTTTAAGACCATCTGATGGAAAAATAATTTCCCACCAATATGAAAATATCAGTCTTCTACTTAGAACTTTAATAAATAGTAGAACAAATACAATTATCACCTAAATAAGGTAAACAGAAACGATAAACAGAAGAGGTTGAAACTTTTCAAGTAATAATCAAGTAATGGTCAAATAATCAGATGGAAATAAGAATATCTGTAATAAAAAAGTTGACTGCTGGGGCAGAAAGAAATCTAAAACACTGAACGATAAAACAGTGCACTAAAAGCCCATATAATGTGGACCAATTAAAATGAATGTTCTTGGCATTTTCTTTACCACTTTCAACTAAGAGTAAACTCATGTGGTCCGTTGTGGTAAGCTGGCATCAGCAAAAAAGTGAGAGCTACGTTACTTAAACATCCTAATTATACCCGGCAGGGAAAGTACAGCTCCATGGTGGGCCTGTGTGGCTCACGTCAGCCTTGGTGGCTGAAAGATATTTGCTCTGAGGCCATAATCTGGGCAGTCTGCACACTGTAATAAATGAACCTCCATGTCAACAGGTGAGGCTTTTATTTCATGGTGAAAGAGAGCGACTGAAATGATGTACAGAATACATACTTAAAGAACACATACTCAAGCAGGAATATGACCCCCCCCCATTAGAGCAATTGCGTTAATTGAAAAACAAAAGAGAATTAAAATACCCCATTTTCTAAATTATGCTTGCCTTCTGTAGTAAAAGACAGCATAACGGTTCCATTTAATTGAATAATTAGATTGGGTCTTTAGGGGTTTTCCATTGTGCATTGGTTAGATTTAAAAGGATTTTCCAAAACTATACTTTGAAGTTACTATAATCTTTCTGCATGATAAGGTTCGTTCTCCTTAGGTCCAACCAATTGGCCTATTGCACCTCTCCTTATTCTTTAGAATCTACTAGTAGGAATACACTTGTACAGAGAAGCCACACATGAAATACAGAAACAATAATATGTACCATGTAATAAATGCTTAATCCGTGTCAGGCACAGTTTTAAGAACTTTACATGGATTAAATCGTTTAATCCTCATGGTTCCTGACATAGGTTGTATTTGGATCAAGAACAAACTGGAAACATGTAACATCTCAGGATAACCCTCTAAATTGGAAATTATAAACATAGGCAGCTGAGAAAGTAGATTTCAAGGCAACAATGGCAATAATACTGTCCATCACAGAAAAGGGAGATGCTTCTCAGACACGTAACAGAAATATAAAAATAAAATCTAAAAAGAGCAATAACTAGTTTCTGGTCTGACAATATTCTATAGTGAATTGGGCAGTAAGACAATATTTACATGAAGAAGGTTAAGTGATATTTCTAGGATCTTTGAACAGATAAGGAAAGAACAGCCAAAATACAGAATAACATAAGGAGCAGCTCAAAACTGAAACTGCCTTATGAGTGACTAAAAGGACTTGCAAATTTTCCATTACACTGCCATTTTTCTTTGGTATAACATCCTTTCAACCACAACATGGATAATATCTGAGATTAAAAGATTCCCAGTTATCTGTCCCAACTATCTTCATTCTCCCAAAATGTTCAAATTACCCCAGGCAAAGGATCATTTATTGTCTGTAGTCAATTTCTAGTAAAAAAAAAAAAAAGAAAAACTACTTGAATTTCCTCTCCAGCCAATTGCAGTAGCTTATTATTATGACAAAGAATTCTTCTTGATAAGGAGTACTGCTTTTTTCTACTTGTGAGCACTCTGAGCAAAACAGAGCAAAGCCTAATGCTTACAATATGGTCTCCTTTAGACCTGAAGATCAACTCAAATCCCCTCCTAAAATCCTTCCATCTAAAGAGCAGGATCAAGTCGTCCATTCTTCACTCTCTCACATCTAGAATAAATAATGTCAACTCTTTTAAGCCTCCCCTCATAGGACAGGTTTCTGACCCCCTATTTCATCAAGTTTTAGATGTTCTATCCGACCTTCTCAGAACATGTTCTCAATTTCTTGTTAGCTAAAATATATCAAGTTTGGTCCCTGTACCAAGTAAGTCCCCTCTGAAACTTTTAGATGAAGTCATGACGCTGATTCCTACTGGATGGGTCAGTTCCTCAGCTCATTTTACAGGTTACGTATCTATTTCTGGTTGTTTGATGTTTTTATAATCACAAAACTCACAGTAACTTCAGTTGAGACAGTGAACACTCTGCCAACTGAATAGAGATAGGCTTTTTTCTAATAAATTCTTCACATACTCAGATTATTGTTTTCTGGGATTTCCTTTAAGTTGAATCAAACATCCTCACAGCTATTTATGTAAAACTGTCCAAGTTCACAGGCTTTCCAGACTCATCCTTTTTCCCTTTTCCAAAATGGGCTCAATAGTTGCCTTCTTCAGTTCCTAAGGTACACCATCTCTCTTTATGCGATCTTCCCAAATGACAGAATATATCGTTCTGTAAAGATAGCTATCCATTTCTTTTACTCTTAACCATTGCATGACAAAGCCTGCCAATTCACACTAGATCTATTTTGGTTTGGATTTTTCTCCATTACAATTGAATTTAAGTTAATCTAGTCAATAATTCATTTCTGAACATTTCTGTAACCAAACAAAAAGAGAGTATCAAAAGGTTAATGTAAAAGCCTCCCTCTTTTTAGTATCCTCTATTGTCACTAAGAGTTGTAATCGACTTCACAGCAACAGGTTTGTTTGGGGTTTTTTTATTGTTGATTCTTCTCTATGACAACTGGAGCTCACAGTAGTAAGCAGCTTCAATACTACTGCTACTAATAGTAATAATAGGCATTAGAACTCATGAAATGCTTAAGTGCTTTAAATATGTTTTGTGTTATTTAACGCTCACAGTAATCCTGAAGGTAGGTATACTACCCCCATTTTATGATGGGAAAACTAGAGTTCAAAAAAAAAAAAAAAAAAAAGAGTTCAGAGAGTGTAGGTAATTTGACAAGGTCGCATAATTTGGAAGTACCAGACTGGGATTCTAAAACATGTATGTCTGATTTTAAAGCCCATGCCCCTAAACATTATGTTCTCTGTTTTCTATGAGCAAGATTACATAGGCAAATTGAACTGAGAATCTAGAAGAAAGGAGACAGGCCATAATAAAATACCAGGTAGTAATAAACACAATGGGCAAAAATAGAGCAAAGCATGAGGAGGAGAACTGGAAGGAGGAATAAATATTTTAGATAAGGTGACTCAGGAAAGGCTCCCTGAGGAAGCAGTATTTAAGCAGAGGCCTGAACGAAATGAGGACTAGGCCATGGAAGCAGAGCATTCCAGACAAAAGAAACAGCAAGCACAAGGGCTGTGAGGCAGGAAAATGCTTGGTATATTGGAAAAGCAGCAAAGAAGCACACATAGTAGCCTTGTGCTGCCCAATATAGTAGCCCCTAGCCATGTGTGTCAGTTCACACTTACATTTAAACTAACACTAAAAAAAAAAAAAAATTAAAATCCAGTTCCTCACTCACATTAGCCACATTTCAAGTACTCAGTAGCCACATGTGGCTATTGTTTAATACCATATTAGACAGGATTGTCAAGGATTTCATTTTACTTTGATCCACAATCAACACCCATGGAAGCGGCAGCCAAGAAATCAAAGACACATTACACTAGGAAAATCTGCTCCAAAGGACCGCTTTAAAGTGTTAAAAAGCAAAGATGTCACCTTGAAGACTAAGGTGTGCCTGACCCAAGCCATGGTGTTTTCTGTAGCCTGATATGCATGTGAAAGCTGGACAATGAATAAGACTGAAGAACAACTGATGCCTTTGAATTGTGGTGTTGGGGAAGAATGTTGAATACATTACGGACTGCCAAAAGAAAGAACAAGCCTGTCTTGGAAGAAGTACACCAGAGTGCTCCTTAAAAAGCAAGGATGGTGAGACTACGTCTCACATACTCTGGACATATTATCAGTAGGGATCAGTCCCTAGAGAAGGACGCCATGCTTGGTAAAGTAGAGGGTCAGCGAAGAAGAGGAAGACCCTTAGAGAGATGGACTGGCACAGTGGCTGCAACAACGGGCTCAAGCATGACAACAATTGTGAAGATGGCGCAGGACAGGGCAGTGTTTCGTTCTGTTGTGCACAGGGTCACTATGAGTCAGAACTGAATCAACCAACAGCATCTAACAATACAACAACGACATATTGGACAGCACAGATGTAGAGTACTTTCATTATCATAGAAAGTACTGTTGGTGAGCCACACGCTAAAGAGAAGAGAACCAGGAGGAGAAATGATGATGGAGGTAGCAAGGGCCAGATTGTGCAGGGCCTTGGCAATTCATTGCAAGGGTGATGGAAAGCCATCACATGAACTACAATCATATAATCTGATACAGCCAAAATATAGTAAGACTTAAAAATAGCTACTTTTACCAGAGAGAAGAAAAAAGATTCATGTATCTACACACTAAGTTAGAAAAACCGAGCTTGTAATATATTCCTGGCAACAGAGTATCACAAATAGCAACATAATCATAAAAACAACCAGAAGGTTGTATTGGCGCTTCCTCCTCAGGAGAATGGCTAATTTATATTTAACTAATGACTGCCTTCTTCATTAGGGCTGCTTACCATATCTAAAAAGAATTATGTTTAAAAAACCAGCCTTGGGTTAAAAGAGTAAAAAAATACCCATTTATCAAATATTTATAAAGTATCTAAATAGCTAAGAAGCCCTGGTGGTACAAAAGTTAAGCTCTTGGCTGCTAATTGAAAGGCTGGCAGTTTTAAGCTACCCAGCAGCTCTTTGAGAGAAAGACCTGGTGATCTTGCTCCCATAAAGATTAGCACATTGCTGTCAAGTTGATTTCAACTGGTAGTGACCCAATAGGACACAGTAGAACTGTTCCATAGGGTTTCCAAGGCTATAAATCTTTACAGAAACAGACTGTCACATCTTTCTCTCATGGAGCAGCTGGTGTGTTTGAACCACCAACCTTTCAGTTAGCAGCTGAGCGCTTAACCACTGTGCCACCAGGGCTCCTCCTGTAATGATTACAGCCAAGCAAACCCTATGGGCAGTTCTACTCTATCCTATGGGGTCGCTATGAGTCAGAATCAACTTGACAGCACCCAGCAACAACTACAACAGTTAGACTTATTAATCTGCAAAACTTTCTGAAAAGTAGTCTTATATCCAACAATTAAGTTGTAAATACGTACATGTTTAAATAATTTATATAGAAGTATAAATATAAGCAACTTATATAGAAAAACAGATAACTTATTCGTTATTCCTATGACATAAATAGAAAGTTAAAAGTCTAATAAGTTCTTATTTATTTGCTGAAAGTTCTCTGAGATGAAATATGACATTTATGAATATAAATGGACATGAAGATGATGATGAAGAAACAGAAGTTGTAAATATATTCAAAACATCAACTTCAAAATAAAACTTGACCCCTCCCTGCCCAGTCACAAAGCACAATCATAACATGGTCACGCATTGTTTCAAAACTGCCTTCAAATCTGAAAATTTTGAAAACAAAAGAACGAAACGGTAGGAAGAAAAAGTTGACTAAGAAAGAGGAAGCACCTCCTCTTAAAGCTCCCAGTGTTCACAGAGATGGTGAAGGCCCCGATGAGAACCAGCTGGGAGCCATGTGTAAAATATAATGGTTCCTGCCTGCAGGGAAGGAAGCCAGATCCTGAATGATTAAGTTTAGGAAAGTATATAATTCACTGTATCATTATGGGGTGAACTGGATTACTTATAATAAGCCAAGACTTTGTGGTCTTTTTTATATAGAGAAAATGAGAAATTATTAAGGAGGTGAGTGTATGGGGTGGCGGATGAAGTAGAGTAGTAGATTAAAATGAAGTTTCCCAGGTGGCTGCATCCGCCTCTCCTTGACCAGCCTCACCCAAAGGGCTGACTTGGCGTCAGGTCCTAAAGGGTAATGGTTAATTCATTTATTTTTGGTTAAGAGCAGGATTTCATTGTCTTCTTTAATTTTCCCTCATCTATGACAAGAGGATACAAAATAGCTGATTCAAAAAAATGAAAGCATTCTTCCACTGAAAATTCAGATAAAATATATCATTCATGGGCAATAAGAATAATTACTTGGAAGCCATATGCAGAACTCAATACGAACTTGTTAAACAAATGAAAGAGTAGTTATTTTAAAAATATACTCTATATAAAATATCATATAACTGTGGTATTTGTCTTAAGTTTAACAACCTAGTTCTACCCCCTAGTATTCTCCTTCTTCAAAACGAACAATGTAATTTTGGTTCAAAATTTTAGCTGGGAAAACTTAGCATTAACAATATGTAAATATTATTGAAACTGTAGGGTCACTATGAGTTGAAATCGACTCAAGGGCAATGGGTTTTTTTTATTAATGTAATAATGCAATATTGTAATGTAAATATTATAACTATTAATCTAATACTGTAATGTAATAGTATAATGTAAATAGCAATTAATATAAATAATGCAAATAATCAATAATAATATAAATATTAATATAACTATATATATCTTACCTATTGGATAGTGAGCTATATACCGGCACACCATATGCTTGGCACACAGTAAGTGATCAATAAATCTTTGTTCTGCTAAACTGAATTAATTCCATATTCTCTCTTCTTTTCTTTCAGACCAGTTATTACTCTTATTCAACACAATTAGTTATTATTTTTCTTGTTATTATTCTTCTGCAAAACAATGTTTAAAAGAAAAGAAGCTATCACTTGTTATAGGGACTGAGAACCAGGATACAAAGTAAGATGGCTGTCCCAAGAAAGAGCACTTGTTTGATTGTTTCGGTTGCGAGCTGAGCTAGCTGCCTTGGCCATAGAGCATCATTTTTACTCGAAAGAACAACTAACACAAACTACGGTCATTTGGATTGGGTAACTGGCAGGTATCTTCTGGAAAATGAATGAGGTGAGCCTGTCACATAGGAACATATTTGTTGCCAATGATAAAATTTGACCTTTCAAATAAAAATTGGCATTCTTGAAAACTTGTAGCTGCCACCATGAGCTTGACAGCTTCCCAATACTTAGACATTTCTGATGACATCATCAGTGATTTAACAAATGTGATTTTTTTTTTAATATTGTATAGTGAAACGTGTCAACATTTAGAAGATCTGTGTAAGTCAGTAAACCATTATTTTCCAAATGACTGATGGATGATGGTACAAAATCATGAATAGGGAAAAGATCCATTCAAAGTGCAAGGCAGGAGAATGGATTCTGAAGTAACAAAGTACGAGAAGTACCTTGATAAGGTTTCAGATTTTACTTTGCAACTCATCCCTAAGGAACTAACGCTTGCAGAGTTTTGCCACAGTATTACAGTGATCTGGAAGGCTATTAAAATGCTCCTTTCTTTTTCAATTACATGTCTGTGTGAGGCCTGAAATCCAGTTGTCTTCTTTTAAGCAAGAGAGTAAATATATCTACAAAAAAATTTAAAAATTCCACTCTTCTATTTTTTGAAATACAGATATTTTACATAAAGTATATATTATTTGTGTCTATATGTATATATCAAATACAATTATAATTGTGGATATATGTATATATAATTATAATTCTTTTAAAGATAAATAAAAATTTAAAAAATTTCTCAGTATTAATTTTTAATATAAGTAATTTTTGATAGCCTTGGTGGCACAGTAGTTAAGAGCTCGGCTGCTAACCAGAAGGGCAGTTCTACTCTGTCCTACATCTTTGATGTCCTCAATGCTTTTTAAGAATGAAAAGGGTCCTGAAGCCAAAAAGTTTGAGAAACTCTTCATACATGAATCGCACTCAACACATAACTCTGCTTTCCCCATAAGGAAAACCAAACACTTCTCATAAAATTCAAAATGGACCACACAGTTAAAAACACCCTTACTTAAGCCAAGTCACTGAGGAAAGGGTTGGAAAGTGAGTATAGAAGAATTCGCACATGCATTACAACTTGCCTTTTGACTTTATCACTCAAAGACATTTTCACAGGCAAATCATATTCTCCTAGATACACAACTCAGCACTATTTCTAACTTCAAATGATGTTACTTGAGGTGGCATTTATGGCTGTAATTTCACATCCTAACATTATAAGACTTATTAAAAACCATGGTTTAGTTTTGTTGCTTTTTTTTTTTTTTTTTTTTTGGATTATACAGTATCCTAAGGTCAAAACTCAGGAAATCTGTTATTAAAAAAAAAAAAAAAGTATCCATGAAGTGATGACAAATTGCAGGCTACAGGTGTTAGATTACATTTTGACTCCAGGCAGGTTTAATATAAGTTGGTTTCCTTTTACAATTGCTCTTTGCACATACAGCTATAGGTAGGGGATTTAAAAACAGAGAGAGGGAGAAAGGATAAGGAAAAAAGAGCAGTGCTCAATAACAGAAGACCATGTCAAGAGAAATCAATACAAACAAGCAAAATGGTAGGAAGTCTGACATGAAAATATGTGTTCAATTTCATCCAGCCTTAGTCTGAGCTTCCTTTAATATTGTAACAAAAATGCTATTGGAACATCGTGTATGTTTTTAGTGCAGTTTAATAATTGTTTCTCAAAATAAATACTTTGGTCAAAGATAAAAGCATAAAAACACTGTGACACAATAATCTGTTAAAATAAACTTGGGGGTTGGAGGAAGCATGGTTATTAAAACAGCCTTTGGCTTATATCATTTCCTCTTTAGTAATAAATGGAGAACAACTATACCAACAACTTTGGTATATTTGGGAGTAAAAAAAAAAAAAAAACACGTTGCAGCCATTAATCTTATTATTGAGAGTGGCCAGAAGATGGTAACATTGAAAAGATAGCTGGATTATCTGCTTCTTCAATATGAGAAGATGAGCTTATAGAAAGTAAATTAAGCACAGTAAAGATGAATATCTCAGTCAAATAGATACCAGGACAGCGTAGAAAACAGTCATCTCTCCAGTTAGAACTTAAGAGAGGGAAAACATGGATGCATATTGAATTTAATGATAAGTATATATTTCCCTTCGTTAGCATCATCTGATAAATAGGTTTACTTGACCATTTAGGACCTAACACAACCAAACCACTCCACAACACGAAAGGCAGAATCCATGAAAGGATTCAGGAAGAGCAGACCCTTCAGAATGGTCCAGGGCACCACCATCTATCTTTCAGCTTGGGAGAAACCCTCCCACGGCCCACCCACTCCAATCTCATTTGCTGACATCCAGGAGCATTCATTTCCTCCCTGTTCCCACATACCTACACCACCTTTTACAACATCTCCAAGCACAAAATCAAATTTCTGTGGCTTAGCCTAAAAATTCACAGAGAAGGCCTATCTTTTGAAAACCATACTCAAGATCCTAGGAATACTAAAGACTCATTAAGGACCTTACACCAGTAGCCAGCTGCCTTTGAGTTGGCAACCCCACTGTGTTAGACAGAGTAGGACTGTGCTCCACAGGGCTTTCAATGGCTCATTTTCTGAGATTAGGTCATCAGGACTGTCTCCCAAGGTGCCTCTGGGTGGCCTCAAATTGTCACCCTTTCGGTTAGCAGCTGGGTACGTAACAATCTGCACCACCCAGGAACTCCAAAGACCTTATGCTTTTGTTAAAATTAGTAATACAGACATAAGTAGGGCTAACAGTTATCTCATGAGGGCATGAGTTGCTTTATTTGTATAACTCAGAAAAGAGTGCCCTTTTTTGCACCAACATAAATGGAGTGGCTAGATCTAGTTGAAGATAACCAGGTGACTAAATAAAGAGGTGAAATGTTAGAATGATTTAGGTACCAGGAATTCATGATGATATTTAAAGCACCAACCTGGAAATTCACGATACCTCGTAAATGGCAGAGGGCCTAGAGAGAAAGATGTCCAAAGGCTCAAGTTAAGGATGATCCATTAGAATTCTTAAAAGCTTAATCCAGTTGGTTAAATAATTCTCAAATGACGTAAAAAATATTACCCAAATGAAAACAACTTCATTAAATGCCAATGATTCATGATTTCGAGTGCCCTCGAAAATTTGGTTTTTGAGACAGACTCAAGGTTAGCTTTAAAAAAAATGGAGTAGAATACAGAGGTTACTTCAGATAAGCAAATTTTATCCTATAAGTCTAACTGCAACAGAGTTATTAGTACTTTTAAGAGAAACTAAACCAAAAACCAAGCCCATTGCCATGGAGTTGGTTCCAATACTATGTTAGGTTAAATGGAGGTAACAGACATCTCGTAGCCAGCCAAGAACAGAGCGGATGATGACTCAAATAACAATCCTATGGTAAAGTACCAGAGGATCAGAATTCAAACCATTCCCAAAAAAACAACCTCTGGTTATTTATAAATTCAATGACAAAAATATAATTTGAAAGCACTATTTGGAAAAGAAAGATTTAGAAATACAGATGATATGGGGAGAAAGAATAACTATGTACACTTTCAGCCATAAAAAAAAAAAAAAGCCATAGGGTCTCAATAAATTATGTTTAAGTCTTGTTGAAATAAAACATTACACTTCCTGATGTACACACAGATTACAGAATGTGACTTGGTAGTCATATGTGGAATTTCTAAAATTATTTAAATCCTATGATTGGTATATTTACAAAACTCTTTGCCATCTTTTGGGCTTCTTGGTTCTTCAAAACAACAGCAATAACAACAAAGCAATCCCACAATGTCGGTGGGTACTGTTGCATTTATTCTTCCGTGGAGGAAATGAAGACAGGAAATTGTGCTCTGACCTCAAAAAATCACAGACCCCTGAGTTTCACATGTAACAAATATGCCCTAACTGCTGTTTAGTTGGTGAGTGGAGAAAAAACACAAAAAAATACGTTCTGTTTCAATTTAAGTTTTGAACACAAATCCATTTCAGGTTGAATATACATCTAGTAGCAGAGGTTACTTACTCAATGTTTCAAGTTTCAGTCTAAAAGTGAAGACAAGGAAGAACTTGGGAAAAATCAGAATATATTTTGCAGAAGTTCCTTTCTCAAAGATTAATTTTGAATGGCTTGTAAAGGGATTTTTACTTTACTTTGTGTACCATTTTAAAACGGCATATACCCAATTTCATCAAAATTTTCTAGCACAGAGACCCTTCCCGACAAAATTCAGCCAAGAACTAATTTAAGATGAAGATGAAAAATCCCCATCATTGTGATGGAACTAGCAACAATGCAATCATGCCATTTTCCAACATAAAGGAGGAAACCAAAAAACCAAACCCATTGCCGTAGAGTCAATTCCAACTCATACTGACCTTGTAGGACAGAGTAGAACTTCCCCATAGGATTTTCAAGGCTGTACATCTTTGTAGAAGGAAACTACCACATCTTTCTCCCATGGAGTGGCTGGTGGGTTCGAATCACCGAGCTTTTGGTTAGCAGCCAAGCGTTTTAACCACTGCACCACCAGGGCTCCTTTCTTAAAGAAGTGGCTTTGAATTATTTAAAAAGAAAGTGTGGCTGGATTAGATTCTTTGCTTGGGGGGAGGAAAGAAGGTAATCCATGTGTTTGAGGCCTCACATGCAGCTATTTAGAATCCCATGATAGGCCACATTTTCTGTATAATTTTTACAGTTGGGGCACTCAGAAGTCAGAACAATCTGACAGATATGGTTAGTGAAAATATCAGACGTCCACCAATAAAATACTAACTCAGCATATTTTTTGCTTTCTGGATGTAACCACTTAATAACAGGACTTGAGAAAACTGCACTGTGTGAATCAAACACATAAAAGTACAAATATTCCTCTTATAGAAAGCAAATCTTAAGCCATGCATTATAATCAACTACTCTGGGAAAAGACCAAGTATCTAGCATTACCACACCACTGGCATATTATGGCTTATTACACCCTAAAGTCCAAACTGGGTAAACAAAGTCAAATGATCAAAGAAGGGTTTTCTCCTCAGACCACGAGGCAGAAGTTAATTGGTCTCTAGGGAGAAGCAGCAAAAATTCCTGTGGCTTAGCGCTTAAAAGGTGTCAAATGAGTGCTTATCAAATACAGTCTTCGGTTTTCAACTTTATTTAACTTCATCAAAGACTGGCTTCCTTAGTATTATTTTCTTTCAAGAGAAAAGGAACATAAAAATTAAATGATGTGAAGCAAAACTTCCCAAAGATTGTTGCTGTTAGATGGTGTTGAGTTATTCCAAGTCATAGTGACCCAGGAGACAGAGCAGAACTGCCCCGCAGGGTTTTCTGGGCTATAATTTCATGGGAGCAGATCACTAGATCTTTCTTCTGCGGAGCCGCTGGGTAGGTTTGAACCGTCAGCCTTTAGGTTAGCAGTGAAGTGCTTAACCATTGCACCACCAGAGCTGCTTTCTCAGCAGGCTCTTGATTCTAGAGTATTCCTTTAAATTCTGAGTCACTTTCAGTTCATTATGAAGATAATGAATCCTTCACATTAATGATCTTACTAACTGAAACCAGTAGAGGGGACTTTTCTTTCTGAACTCTGTAGCAGGTACACCAAGTGAGGGGTGGAGGGTATACAGGGTCCTGTACTCTTATTTAAACCAGGACTTCCTCAAGAAAGTGAGTCTATTTTTTCTCCCAGGGTACCAAGACGGGTCTCTGGGAAGAGAACTCTCAGTTCCTAATTCCCCAAGGCCAGAGGCGGATTATCCAATGGGCAAGGTAAGCCTTGTTTACCATATCATCTGTAATATAACAATTCCAGTTTTCTCCACATCAAAGATTCTGCTTCTAGGTATGGCTGGCATCAGTCTCTCTCCCAACCCCACAGCACCTTCCTACAGAATCAAAGCCTCTTTTCAAATTTACAATCCCTGAAAGGAACGGAGGAGCCAGTAAGCAAGGTAAGCACAGGCTTGTGATTACTTACTAGTCTGTAGTGAACAATTTCACATGGGTTTTACCACATCATGTTCACTATGGATTAGTAAGTATACACAAGTAAGCCCATGCTTACCTTGCTTACTGGGTGATCCGCTTCTGCCCAGGGCAAAGCAACTAGACTGGTGTTTTCTTTATCCATAAGAAAGATTCTAGTCTCCAAGCTACAGATGAACTATTATATGTCCATGTGATAGGCTATGCAGCATCCTTCTTTACTCAGATTCACAAAGAAAGTCCAATTTCGTCTCCATGCCATGTAGCCTTGGCTTTTCTAAGCATATTTGCTTACACTCTGTAAAATGTCCTCAGAAACTGGAACTGTCAAATCATTATACTTTCAAATATGAATCTGCTTAGGGGTGGATTTAATTTAATAGCTGAGAGCTCAGTACAAAACAAACATAGTTACAAATGACATTAGCAGGGAATTAATCATTAATGTTCTCGGTTGGTGTTTCAAAACACAAGTTGGCCCAGCCAGGACCTGAGAGTTCTTGCTGACTCCTTCCCCTCTCCTGAACCTCCACATCTAGTCAATCCCAACCCATTGCCATCAAGTTAATTCTGACTCATAGTGACCCATAGGACAGAGGAGAACTGCCCCATAGAGTTTCCAAGGAGCGGTTGGGATTCAAATTGACGACCTTTTGGTTAGTAGCCAAGCCCTTAACCACTGTGCCACCAGGGCTCCAGTCAACCCTGCATGCTGCTAATTATTCCTTCTAAAGGCTTCGTTTTTTCCTCTCCACATGTACTCCCATTGCTGTAATTCAGACCCTTATGATCTCTTGCCTGAATTACTATGATTTCCTCCCAACAGGTTTTCCTATCATGGCCAGCAACATCTTGCCAAAAGCCTTCAGTGGCCTTGAAATGGGTCAAGGCCTCTTGCATACTCAAGAAGGCTATTGCCTGACTGCGTCCCTTCCCTTGCTCCTCACCTTGTGGGCTGTGGTCTAACAACTCCAAAGCTGTAGTTCCACACACTCATATGTTTTATACCTCCGGCTTTTGCCTATGCTGTCATCTTTACCTGACGATGAATTCTTTAAGTGAGCCTGAGCTGCACCACTTCCTGGAAGGCTTCTGGGTCCTCCCATCGCCAGGTTAAGGTCATATATGTTCCTGCCTTTGTGCTTTTCTTTCTTAGTGCTTATCCCACTGTGTATGATATGATACTCTGTATGATACTAATCTGTAGGGTACTTGTCTGTTCTCACACCTGTCTCTCCACTAATCTGTGAGCTCCCTTGGGCAGATTCTGAGTTACGTTCATCTCTACATACTCAACACTTAGCACAGTGCCAGATACTGTTTTTGAATGAAGAGTTGAAACTTAAAACTTATCCTAAAATTTACAGAATACCTCTGTATGTATAATAGCCATATTATACAGACTGAAAGGCTTAAAATTTACAACACATCTAATAGCTCTAAGGGAAGAGGTGGCAAGTCCACGTAAGCATTCATTAAAAACACACTTATTTCTGAAAAGAGCTGACTTACAATAGTTTGGAATAATTTATTAGATTCGCACATGCATGCCACATAGGCTGACAATGCAATACAGTGATTCACACAGTTCTTTAATTCCCACCAAAAAAATTTTCTGATTGAAAAATGGGACTTTCAGAGAAATACATTTAGGGTGTTCCTGTTCTCAGGAATAGAAGCTGGCATATTTATTCATCAGTTAGCACCAAGAAGGCCTGCAGCAGACAGCTTCTACCACAAGAAAAGTAGCTGGAGGCAAAACAACAAATAAAAACAAGAGAATCCATACAAAACAGAGGCCTTTAAAAAAAAAAATGAAATTTATAGGAACTAGATGTATTTGCCTAAAAATGGATCAAAATGTATAAAATGACAGTCTTGAAAAGGTAAAGATTTTCAAATGATTGAAATGCAAAAGAACGTTGCCTATATACAAAATGCTATAGAAAGCACCAAATGTCCAGAACAAAAATTAAATCCCCCCAATTTTTTTTTAGTAGACTGAATGACATTAACCCACATGTGAAGAACCAACGAAGACAGAAAAATAGCAAAATTTATTCAAAGTATGTATCCCCCCCCCACCCCCGTTTTGATTCAACCTCTGTAGTTCCAGCACCACACACTCCAAAATGAGCAAGGCAGATGGTTTAAAGTTAGGGCCAGAAATCACTTTTACTGCTTCCTGCCTGCGTTTGTAGCTTATTTAGATTTTATCAAAATTTGTTTTTAAAAATATTCAACTAAAACTAAATAAATCATGGAGGTTAAATATAGAAAATTCAGAGACTAAATCTAAGCCAGGTCTCATTTATATTTACGGAGACCGAAAAATCATTTTGGTGTTAAAAAATGCTTTTTTTTTTTTTTTTTTTTGTGGGGTGCAGTTCTCTTAAGGTATTATAATGTTACCCTTACTGCCAGTATAGTTTTTAGCTTTGTCATGGTCTCTGTTGGAATTCTAATTCCAGACTTAGCAAAGAATTCTATCAAGTTTTACTATCATATTAAAACCCTTGATCATGTGTACACTCAAGATTCCCAACTTTCTATTTCTGAAAACAGAACAGATTTAAAGGGAGATTTTCAAAGTAGAGCTGGTAAAGGGAATATTTGCGAAAAGTACTGCCAAAAAGACAATCTATTTGGTAGACACAGAAAAGGCAAGAGTTACCACATAGACTGCAGCAATGGGTATTAAATAAACATCTCTGAATAAACCCTGCAAATCAATAGGATCCTTTTGGTCTAAACTAAGGACAGTGTTGCCTAGGAAATCTCTAAGGTCAACCAGTAATTAACTGAAAGGTTTTGATTAAAAATGCTATTGACTGCTTTCATATCAGGCAGCTTCCTGGTTATTATACTTCATGGGCTAAGTAGGTGCCAAGACATTAAACTGTCAATAATCTATTAATACCAAACTGTACACTCACACTTCCTAAACCTGCAGGGAAAGGCATTCAAACCAAGTACCTGTTTACAACTCACGCAAATTCCCCAACCTTGATATGGAAATCATGTCTTTATCCCCTAATGGTGTCGAATGAGTATAAGAAGAATATGCAGATAGTAAGTGCTTATTTAGATGAGTTAAATTAACATTTGCTTTTTAAGAGATTACAGAAGAGATGGGGGAACATGTCCTGGAATCTGACTTTTCTTTCTAAGCCACATTTAACAGTTTCTAAATTGAATGTAATAAACACTTTACAAAGAGAAATGAGAAGTTATTTAAAATGAGGCCCATAGGGCCCTGCCACTCAGCATCTGAAAAGCAGTTACACATTTAAAAAAAAAAAAAAAAAACTTTTAATGAATTTAACAGAGAAAAGCACTTTAATTAAATGCTGTCAAAGTGGATTGTATTAATGACTGTACACAGAGGAATTTAAAGCAAGCCAAGTTTATTTAGCAAATAGGAACTGGGCTTTTAAAGGCTGCAAGTATTTATGTTTCTGCAGTTGCAGTACATCTAGAAGATGATGGTGCCAAATGAAACCACTGAGTTATTAGATACGATTTTATTTATTATGTATTATTAAAGTTTCAAAGGCCTCAGGGGAATTAATTTCATTTTCCAAATGAAATACTGCATTTGATCAAAAATGGCTAAGAAAAGAGAATATTGTCCCCCAATCTTTTCCTGTGCCCTGGAAATTAATATTTTGGTCCAGGTGAGTGGCTGACGGGGAGGACTTGTTCTAGGGTCACCCAGTCAGAATTCACTGCACTGCAGAGTAGTGGCAAACTGATAGATGACAATATGGCTCCATGGCTTTGTCCCCTGTCCCCACCACCACAGTGATTTGCCACTAAATACTTCATTCTATTACACATAGAAATAAGCTGAAAAATGACCACAACTCCTAAAAATCTCCATGAAAATTTGGTTGCCATAACTTTCTTAATCAAAAACACGAGCAACACAAATTTCTACAAAGGAGAAGGTATCAAACGTTTGATTGGGGGCAAACAGTAAAAAAGGGGTCTTCCTCAGTATCTTCTATGCAGAGGCTGACCACAGAACAAACCCATTATTAATGAAAATGTTTTAAATATAAACAAAGAAAACATGAGCCTTAGGGCATGAAAGCTGTGAAAGATTGAAAAACTGGGCGGCCTGGAAAACACTCTGTGTGTGTCAAAATGATTTTCTCTACCGTTTGTAAAAATGTAATTATCCATGATATGCTATTATCCACGATATGCTACAAGGGTGAAGGATTTCAAGTAAATCCACTGGAAGCTGAGGGTTCGTCTTTGGTCTTTAGTCCCTAACACCACCGTGTCTGTGAGATCACAAACCACTGCCATGATTTACCACATCCTTCTTGCAGTTATATATACACTCTTTCGGTCTGTCGTTAGGACTTAATTCAAAACATGAGGGAGGAGGAAGAAGGAAACATGAAGATGGGAGAGAGAGAAAAAAAAAAGAAAAACACAAAACCCAGGCACCTATTTCCTTTTGGGAAGACAATCATGATCAAAAATGGAGATTTCCAACTTTCCATATAAATAATCTAATTTTTAACCCTCCTTCCTTGTTCAAGCTATTTATTAATATCACATGTTTGATCTGTGTCTTTGTAGTTCTGGAACTTATAAGCAATTCTGCTTTCTCCATCTGTGCCGGGATATCTTAGACTATTCTTTGAAATGCTGCAAATGCAGATGAGTATGACATAAAATAGGAACTGATTACATACACATTCTATATGTGAGGAATGGCAACACAGAACACAGATCACATTACATGTTCACATAATGCTTCACATATGCAAATATACAGAAAAAGTAAAAGTACACCATGCTGTCTCTAGTTTATCTGTTCTAGGAACTCAAAAATAAAATTGGTTGGTTTCTTACAAATAGAATGACGAAAATCTTCTTCTCCTCTGGTACAACAGTACTTCTAATTTGAAGATGTATCAAAGAATCGTCAACTGATGGACCATACCAAGGCATTTGATCCAGATTATGTTTTACAAGCTGAAGAATCATTCTACTTGCTTCTCTCCTTTTGTTACTAGGGAAGTAACTGTATTAACTATTAAATTTCTGTGTACAGTTTTTAATCATTTTGGCCCCTATCTTTTGGGGGGAGATTTGCATTGCACAGAAAGCACAAACTCAAATAAGGATTTCTGTCAAAAGTATGCTCTAAATTACTTCTACATAAAAATACTGGACATTTGCCCACCCCAATTCCTTGACACCCTTCTATTACCACACTTTTGAGTACATTATTGATGTAAATTATCAGAGTATATAGTCACTTTATCACATTCTATTAACTCAGATTGCACAGAAATAGTAAGGCATTTCCATATTCACATGTATTTACCTTTAAAAGTTTATGCCATAGAATTTAGCTTCCTAAATTTAGAAAAATTTTTTTTAAAAATTGACTCCTCATTTTGAAGTACACTGAGTTCAGGTTAAAGCACCTGAAGCAGGAAATCTTTTAAAATAATGTGCTTCCCCTGTTTTCTACCCAGAATCCTCAAATCTGTTGGGTGTTCCAATCAAAAAGAACCCAAAAAACAAAAAACCAAACCTGTTGCCATCGAGTCACCAGAAAATCATAGACTATGGGCTCATTATAATGCCTGATTCTGCAAACTAGATCCAACCAGAACTGAAGAGCAGTGTGTGCATTACATATAGAAAGAAATAGAACACAAACATCTTGACCTTCTTGAACATGAAGAACTAAATTTAAACTAAAGGAATGGTGAATGGGGGGGCGGGGGACAGAAACAATTGCTATTTAAATAAACTATTTTTGACGTCTGGAGGATTAAATGAACTGCAATACCAATCAGCCATTCAGTTCTGGAAAACACCTGATTTTTATTTTATACAATGGTTTTTGGCATGTTTTGTTTATAGAAAATAAATGCACGGGAGGCCACAGAGCTTAAAAAACAAAGAAAAAATCTTGTTAACTGGATTCTATTCTGTGTTGTGCTGGTCAATGTTGAACAACTGGCTCTCTGGTGAAAAAAAGTCCCAATCTGATCATTTGCCAATATCCGTGGTGTGAATACTCTGACCTTGGCTGGTTTCATGCTGCCAATGGTGTATGTAGCAACAGCTTGCAAAATGCCAAAATTTAACAATCAGGTCCTGTTAGCTCGTATAAGCTTACTCCAGCACACCCTGAGTCTACCACAGAAAGTGAAACCTCATCCCTCCTTTGGCAAGCTGCATACTGCTTTCCAGACTTGCATGCTGGCTGGAATTCTTTTGCCTGGCCTGATTTACCTGTCATTTTCCTGTAATCAGGATGACCGTGATACCAGAAGGTGAAGGGTTATATGATTTGCAGTGAATTAGATCTGGAAACAGCTTGTGAGGAAATTGAACTTGTGACCTTAGAACTGTCAAACCTATCTAGCATGCTTGATCTCCCATTTCTAGGGTTAAACCAAGTAATAATAAAATAAATGAATTTCAGAACTTTGGCAGTTCTCCTTTAATTGAAAGTATGCTTTTCTATCATTACAAGGGGAAGTTCCAGACTTCAACTTAATAAAAATCAGCAGTAGTTTTCAGCTACATTAGATTTCCACACTAAATAGAAACAACTGAGAAGCCACAGTAGGTAGGTTTGGCTAAGATAGTTTAAAAGTCAGTGGCTGGCTTTCTCTTGCAATTGCCTAAACTATCAGTCATAAGAAAATCAACTGGATCTCTGTGAGCTCAACATAAAGTCTTCATAAGCTGTTATTTTGTTACCAGTTTGTTTTTCCCAAATGCATTTGAACCTCCCAGGTGCAATGTGTTTTTGTTTTGTTTTTTCACACTGTCATTGAAATACCTAAAATGGGGAGTCAGAAATAGATAAACCAAGGCACAGGACAAGTGTCTCAGATCCAAAGGGTCTTTGAGGTCACCAATTTATATAATAGTTTACAAAACAGTAGACAGAAACTCAAAGAGATAAAATACCATGTCCAAAGTCATGTGCCCAACCCTATGGATGGAGTCTATGTCATTTACAGAGACACTCTACCCGCCCCCAGCCATTTTTTTTTTTTTTTTAACCATACCGTCTTTTCTGCCATTTGGTCAAATGTTCACTGAAAATAGAGATACAACGGCTGCGACAATGGGTCCAAACATAGTGATGATTGTGAGGATAGCACAGGACTGAGCAGCATTTTTACTTTTCTATGCTAAAAGCATTTAAAGAAAGAAAGAAAAGAAAAAAAAGCACTAACCAACTTTTGGAATACCCAATGGCATTTTATTATGCCCTACAAGAATTTCATTCAGAGCTGAGAAGAAAAAAATCTCACTTACTTTTAAATAACTTACAATGACTTTTAAAAGAGCTTACAGTGTAGAAAGATCATATGAAACCAGACAGTTCTCAGGTTCTCAATCTGTATTGAGACAACTATACAACACACACACAATAAAGGCAAGACATGTTCGCATCTCTTGCTATAAAATTATATGCTGACAGCATCCTTGATTCGACTTGAGATTCTTTTGAATAGAATTAGTCACTTTATCCTTAATAATAATACTAATAATATTCAGATGTTACTAATATTTCCCATGTGCCTTCCATGCAATCACTATGTCAGATAAGCCTCGAAGAACCCTATAGATTTGAGATTATTATCACTTCTTCCAGAATTTTAAGTGGCCTCTGCAACACCCCCAAAAAACAAACCAAACCTATTGCCATCAAGTCAATTCCGACTCATAGTGACCCTATAGGACAGAGCAGGACTGCCCCACAGGGTTTCCAGGGAGTGGCTCGTGGATTTGAATTGCTGACCTTTTGGTTAGCAGCTGAGTTCTTAACCACTGTGCCACGAGGGCTCAACACCAGGGAGTTTCAGTTCCAGTGGTGACACTAGAATTCAAAGCCAACCTTCGGGAGGTATTGTGCCCTGTTCTTCCACACTCCTCACAGTGATTCTGTCAGAGCTATTATTTCCATCTACTTTGACTAAGCTCTTTGACATATTTTACCTCACTTAAGTTTAAAAAGGAAGGAAGGGAAGAAAGAGGAAAAGGAAAGTAGAAGAATCTAATTTTCATTTGGATATTTTACTTTCTATTGAATTTTTTTTTTTTTTTTTAAATCACGCAGTCCAAAATGGCTGCATTACTATGTATATGCGGATCAAGTTTGTCAACTCACTTAGGTTCTCAGCATATGCAGCCTTTTAAGCCTCACAAAGGCAACTGGGACTGCGCTTCCCAAGCTATCCTCATGCCCTACATCAGTTGCAATCATTTCCCAGATATACGACCTTGTTGGGGTGATTAGACCCAAACCAAAGTATCTAAAATAAGCAGCCCTTCTCTGACCAGAGTCAGCTGTTGAGAACTTCATCCACACGGGCAATCCCTTCTCTGCAGATGTGCATTTGTCTCCTCTGTAAAAATGATGAATAACTTTCAAATCAACAATTACCTATGAGTAAGAAAAGCTCTGGTGGAAAACTTCAGGAGAAAATGTGAAGTAAGCTCCATTAGACCTAGCATAGCATGCCTTTCTGCCACAACAGCTCACTGTTTAGATGCACTAGCACACACACCTGGCCCTCCAGGGCCATGGCTTTATTCGACGCATGTCCAGTGAACCAAGCAGTTCAATACAAGCACTAACGATGATTTAGCCCATGCCCCAGTGCCAAGTAATAAGGTTGCTACTTGGAGAAGTTACTCTGGTGGACAGACGGTGGAGTGGACATACTCATTATTCATCAAAACTATCTTTAAAAATGCCACTCAATTACTAGTCAACAGATGCAATTTGTTATATAGCGCCATAAATCTCTTCGTATTCTTTAAAGTAGACTCAGAAGGTCTGCTACTTTAAAACAGACCTTTTTAAAAAAATGAAATCTTTTCTTTGAGAGGTTCAACATGTTTTCAAGATATTAACCGGTTCATTCCATAAACATCTAGAAAAATCAAAGGACAGAGATGTCACCATAGGTTAGCACCAGAGGATGAATTAAAATGTATGGATTCCAATAAAGCATAGTCTAGATTTCTAGATTAAGACAATGTTGCCTGAGGAAAAAAATGAGAATAAATGGAAAAACCTTTCAAAATATGTGTTAAGTTTTATGTTTTATTCACTGCTGCAAATATAATACCTAGAACAACACCAGTCACACTGAAGGAGCTCGTATTCAATATTTATTGAATGAATAAGTAAAAATGTAAAAATAAAAAGGCCAGCATTCTCAATCATGTCTGTAACTTGAGGTCTGAGAACTGGTTTATCAATCAATTTTAATCACCCTTCCCAAAAGCCAAACTTTGCTGGATATCTATAGAAGTACAAAGGAATATATTTTCTTTCTCACAGATGAAATGTAGTGAAGCTCCTAATTTGAAAAATGACACACCAATATCCACACATCTTCATTTTCATTTAGGTTTATCAATGTTTTTTATATGGGAAGCAAGGGGGTGGGAGGATGTACTCTAATGTACTTTCTATCACAGTCTATTTATTTTGCTTCTCTTTCTCAATTTGCTTCACACGGCTCATATTTAATTACTTTTCCCTTCACAAAATTTATTAACCATTGCCCTCTGTTATTTCAGGTTAGGGGAGGGCAGAGTGTTTCACATTATTGGAAAAAAAGGAAAGGGAGGGAGTCAGAGAGGAAGGGAGAAAGGAAAAAGAAGACAGTGGCAAGAACAGCCCCTAATGAATTCCATACCCAGTAACCCAGTGTCATCGAGTCAATTCCATAGCAATGTTTAAAAAGACAACTAAGCTTTATGTTCAAAAGTCTTATTTCCTACCAGAACATTAAAACAGCCAAGGTGCCACAGGCTTCATATTATACCTGGTTTCATTTAACATTTAAAAATAGGCATAATCTTCCATATGATAGACAATTTATGTTACTGATATTAGTGGTTTCTGAGCACTGAGCAATGCAGACACATGTCTAAGTGAAGGGTATTTGTATTGTTGTACCTGATACAGCTAATTCTGATTCTTCCCTTAATCTACAGAGCAACATTGGGCAAAGCACCTTCTACTCAGTTTTAGGATCCTCAAAACAGGGCATATATCACTAATCCACAGGATGAGCTGAAGGAATTGTACTGCCTCTTAAATATGCAAAATATTAAAATTAGACAATATTTTAAAGAAACATAGCAATTATGGAAGAGTAAGCCACTCAAGAAACCAAGGTTTTCTATGTTCTCACAGGGCAGGAGAAGGACTGGGCAAAGCAGAACCTCGCTGTTTGACATTTCACTTCCAACCAGGAACTAACCCTGGATGTTTACATTTAGAAAATGGTGTGTTATGAAGGTTTAGTCCCTCACAGGGAGAGCTCAGCTTGGCAAAAACACTAGAACAACCCCATGAAGAATGAGAAGCAGAAAGCTAACTCCAGTTATGAAAACGATACGCTTAGTAAAGTGTTGAACCCACTTTAAAAAAAAAAAAATAAGCAGGGTCAGAACTGATTACTATAAAAATTTAAAATTACTTGTGTCAGTATCCAGAGCACAATGTTCGGACCCATGGAAGTACTTGATGTTTGAAAACTTGCAATAAAATAAAAAGGCACAATACTTTTGATACTCGTAGAACTTAAAAATAAACCTTTACATGTTGGTTTCCTGCTGCTTATGTGTTCGCAGCACTTTGCATTAAAAAAAAGTCGCATAAGCTTCCTTGATATAGGAAATTTATGCTAGACTTGTCAATCATGTCTGCAGCCATCATCCCAAGAAGTCCTTGGAGCCAGGTTCTACCAAATGGCTCTTGTTTTTTGGCCCAAGGGCAGCCTACCTGTGTGTGGTGTACGGCCAGTTAGCTTTCTACCTCTCACTCTTCTTGAGGTTGTTCCAATATTTTGCCCAACTGAGCTCTTCCTTTAAAAATGCAGTGGCTTGCAGATTAAGAATTCAGATTACTGGTGGGAAGTTAAATGTCAAGAAGTTCTGCCTTCACAGGGATAAGGTGGATCAGTCAATCTTCTTCTCAGAAAAATTTAGGCAGTAAATATGGGGTTGGCAACAGAAGCTGGCTTTGATAAAGGCATGGAGAAAGACCATGAGGTAGGCCAAGGGTCATAGGCAGGCCAAGGTTTTGAGGAGGCAAAATTATATCTCAAAAAACTATGAGTAGTAAGCAGAAGTTATAAGGCAGACAAAGATAAAGAGTAAATGGTATGTCAGATGATGCTGGAATGAAAAGCTTGGTAGCAGAAAGGAGCTGATGCTGGGAACAGGCATGTATGTTAAGGACAGGAAAGGAAAGGGAACTGCAGCTGCTGAATTCCCCATTCCAGGGTCAGACAGACCTAACCATTCTCGGAGTCCTAAACCTACTGTCATGAAGCTCTATCACCTTCAATTCCTATTAATATATCTCCAGTAATTAAGACAAAATTTCTATGTCTTGAACGACAACAAAAAACAACAACTTTAAGAAACTTAAATATTTTTTAAATCTAGGCAGGCAACTTGCCTAAAGTCTCTAGGAAAAAAGAAGCCATAGCTCCTGGTTACCAACTCTAATGAGCTTCTTCAACCTTCTGATGTCATCACAGACAGAAATCTGTTCACCGCACTTGAACAGGTAAACTGGAACAGATGAACTGAGAACACAGTGCTGTGGATAAATTGCATTCTCTAAAAAGATATGTTGAAGTCCTAACCCCTGTACCTGTGACTGTGACCTTGTTTGGAAATAGGATCTTTCTTTTGTTATGTTAACAAGATCAGATACGAGTAGGGTGGGTCCTAAACCTAATCTTTTCTGAGTGGTGTCTTACAAAAAGACATGAAAAGAGGCACACACACAGGGAGAAGAGAGGCCATGTAAGAATCTGCCCACAAGTCAAGGAATACCAAGAAATGCCCCAGCTGCCAGAAGCTGAAAGGGACAAGGAATGATCAATGATACTCACCTAGAACAGACAGGGCATGACCCTGTCGACACCCTGAATTCAGACTCCTAGCCTCCAAAGGTGTGAGGCAATAAATATCTGTTCTTTAAAGCCACCCACTTGTGGTGCTTTTGTTAAGGAACCACAAGGTAACTAAAGATAATAGAACTGAAAAATTCTCTTCAAGTTGAATTAGTATATGCAGAATAACATTAATTAATATATAAAAAGCTTATGTGGCCCCTCACTTATGGTCAGAGACTCCTAAACTTTTCCCAAGTGAAGACCTACTTGTACCCAACTGCTGCAATAATCTATTGAAATTGGCAACTGTTCATCTGCAGCTCTGCTCAGGACTAGAGTGGGGTTCCAAAACTCTGGAGCCACATTCAAATGGCAGGCTTTGAACAGGAGCTTGGAATGAATCCAAGGAGAAAAATAAATTCTAGTAACCTGGTTAGAAAATTTGCAAACATCCTTAATCAATTAATTAGTTGATTGATTTTCTTAGAAGCTGTCTTTTGGAAGAAAACTTACAAATAAAGATACAGCCTATACAGCTGGAGTAGGAAGGCATGATTGAATTCTCAGTACTGAAAAGGAGACTTCAAGGATTAGCAATGAGAATCACATTCTGAAGCTATTTAAAAAATGCTAAGACAGCTTGACGAAAAATGAAAATTTCAGTCACATCGGTTCTTTGACACCACAACAGTGAGTTGTAGGTTTCACTGCATTAGGTATCCTGTAAAAAACAAGGCTTATGAAGCTAGATCTATTCAGTAGAATGATTAAAAATTAAAAGATGTACATAAGCAGCTTCACATAAAACCAGATAGCTAATAGTGCGTGTTCAAGGAATGTTGGCTGTTGCAGTTCCTTCCAGAACACTGATAAAAGTCAGACTCCGAAGCCAGACAGATGTGGATTCAAGTTCTCACTTTGAGCAGGTTACTTAACTTCTCTATGCTTCAGCTTCTCATCTGTGAAAGTAGATAGAAACTACCACACCCTTGGTTTTTTACAAGGATTAAAGGCGATAAAATATGTCAGAAGCTCATATTTGGAGGGCTTGGCTCTCAAAGCTTATTGGTTAATGATAATCATTACGATCATCATTGTTATTATTACTGCATTTTGTAGAGGAAAAACTCACAATCAGCCTCAGAGGTAATCATGATTTTTTCATCTTATACTACTAGGCAATTAATGGTATGTCTATATCAGAGTTGCTCAGCTGCAACACTACTGACATTTTGGGTACTCTGTGCATTGTGAGATGTTTGGTAGCATCCCTGGCCTCTACCCTCTAGATGCCAGTAGCCAACCAAACCAAACCAAACCCACTGCTGTCAAGTCGATTCCAACTCATAGCGATCCTATAGGACAGAGTAGAACTGCCCCACAGGGTTTCCAGGGAGTGGCTGCTGGATTCAAATGGCCAACTTTCTGGTTAGCAGCCAAGCTCTTAACCACTGCACCACCAGGGCTCCAGTAGCACCAGTAGCACCCCCTGGTTATAAGAACCATGTCTCCAGACACTGCCAAATATCCCATGATGGAGGAGGCAAAATCACCCCTGGCTGAGAACCACTGGTCAATCAATACCAAGGACAGAGAATCCATGGTTTAAGACAATTCTGAGCACCCCTGGGGTGAACAGCAATTCATATGAGCAGAGGTACAATACTGGTATTGGCAGCTGCCACCAACCAGGTCTCAAATTCTTACTCAATGTACAGCATGGAATTTTAAAACAAGTACTTGTCAGGGAACCACACAGCAGCAAGCTCAGAATTTCTGAACTTACAAAATAACCCATGGAAAGAAACTCTGTGGTGGAAATATAACAAAGCAATAAAGCACAAACTACACAGACATGAACAATTTGGCAAATGCTCCCCAATCAACTCCACTCAGTGACCTATTCATAGTATGAGCAATGTGCTTTCTTCTCTAGTTCAGTGAGAGAGGAGTGTGGTCAGGGGAAAGAGCGGATGCCAAAAATGCCCGAGTTTTCATTCAGCTGGCAATCCTGGCTTTAGGCAAGGCCCAACACCTTCACTCTGGTTTTTCCAATTGTAAAATAGAGTTGGTAATAATAAATACCCTGGCCGGACTAGTTTGTAACTCTAAGCTGAGGATATCCATTCACTATAGGTCCCTGGGTCATAATAATCACTAGGGGAGAGAGAGATCACTACAACCACAAGGAATAATTTTGTCTCAGATCTTTTGGGGTGAAAGACGGAATTTATTTCTCTGAATGTTTTGGTTTGCAGGGCCATTGTCTCACTCATGTTGATCTTGGTTGTGCTACCTATACATGGACTGGAAACATTATATATAAAGGTGTTTCTCAACCTTTTTTGTCATTCTAGCCCCTCTAAGAAGCCTTGCTGGCTCAGTGATAGAATTCTTGTCTTCCATGTGGGAGACCTGGGTTCAATTTCTGGCCAACGTATGTCATGCTCAGCCACCACCCATCCATCAATGAAGGGTTGCGTGGTGCTGTGATGCTGAACAGGTTTCAGCAGACCTTCCAGACCAAGATAGACTAGGAAAAAAGGCCTGGCAATGTACTTCCAAAAATCAGCCAATGAAAACCCAAGGGATCACAAAGAGCCAATTCCACTGTGCTTGGGGTCGCCAGGAGTCAAGGGACAATTTGATGGCAGATAACAAGAAGTCATGTTAGGCATTTTTTCCTAATCACTTCCATCCCTTCCTGAAATTTTAATACCACGAAAATACAGCCTATCTGTTTATGTATTATGTCCCTTTGGAGGGCCACAAAACACTGTAAATCTAAAAAATTTTGCTCCTCAAGAACCAATTTTCACCTCCTTGGGGGAATACTGTCCCACTGAGAACCTACAGTATAGATGGGTCTAGTTTACATAGTACTCTCAGAGCCCAGAAGGTCACCTTCTACGCAGCAGGAACTTGAATGGGGGTTTCTGAAGAGACAGGATACCAAAAAGAAAACTAGAGAGACCAGGTAATTCAATGTGACGTTGAAGTTACACATCACCTGGAGAGATCTGACTTCCCAAGGAAGAGCCATCTCATTCTTCCAGGACCCCAAAATCCCTCAGTGGCCACAAGCACGAATCAGCTTCAATAATAACCTTGCTTCATCTCCGAAGTGAATTTCCATCAACATGCATTTACTGGTAAGCACACAAAAGACTGTATGGGGTAACGCTGTTGTATGCTGTTCTGTCCATTCTGACTCATAGTGAGCCTGTAGGATAGAGCACAACTGCCCCGTAGGGTTTCCAAGGCTGTCATCTTTAAGGAAGCAGACTGCCACATCTTTCTCCCATGGAGCAACTAGTGGGTTTGAAATGCCGACCTTTCAATTAGCAGCCGAGCACTTAACCACTGCACCACCAATATTAAAAGAAAAAAAGTTTTCATGCAGTTGATTCTGACTGCTAGCAACCCTCTAGGACAGAGTAGGACTGCCCCACAGGGTTTCCAAGGAGCTCCTGGTAGATTCGAACTGCTGACCTTTTGGTTAGCAGCCAAGCTCTCAACCACTGTGTGTATTAAAAAAATATATATATATTAGGACTGTACAAATAAATGGCACCTAAGAAATCAGAATCAATGGGGTGGGGGGCAAAGGCACTTGAAGCTTTGGCGTGGTGGTTTCAGATATAGGGGTGGAGTCACAGGAATGAGGTGACACGACAGAGGTGAGGCCTACTGAAGTAGACTGGATGTCATACGCATAAAGAGTGTGATGATGGGGAGCTTGGCAGCAGGATAACAAGTGTGTGTTTCACGTAAAGGGTATCAGCTCCAGTCATGTGGGACTTCAGGCCCAGTGGGTCAGATCTTTTGATTTTCTGGACTATTACATGAAATCTAGAATGTACGTGAAGTCTCCAGATTTTCCAACGTAGCATAAATTTCTTATACCCTTCGTAGGCTTAAACACATTTGCAAGCAGCACTATAAGGCTGTCCAGGTGTAAACTCTATTTGCAAACAAAAAAAATATACAAAAAACAAAAGGCAGGAATAATTTCCCATCTTCCATGATAAGAGAGGCTTTGACACGAAGTGACTTCTCAATGTCATAACAAAGGACTAAGTGGGGAGAATGTGATATAAAGCTCTCTCTTTTATCCAGTACATCTTTGGGGCACTAGGTTAACAGACTGATCTGGTGGGTATTTATGCACAAAGACCACTGCCTTATATCTTTATCATTTAAGAAAACTTAGGCAATAGTGTACCCTAAAGAGTCCCTGGGTACACATGGTTAAGCACTCGGCTACAAACTAAAAGACTGGCAGTTTGAAACCACTCAAAGGGACCTCAGAAGAAAGGCCCAGCAATCTGCTTCCAAAAGATCACAGCCACATAAAAGCCTGTGGAGTGCAGTTTTACTCTGAAACGCGTGGGGTTGCCATGAGTTGGAATCGACTCCATAGAAACTGGTTTTGTTTTTGTGTTTTTAATTACTTATAAAGAAAATTTAAATGGCACTCTTCCATAACCACAAATGGGGAGGACTTTTATGTATTTTTTAATACGCTTCATATATCAGAAGTTCTTAATAATCACTGGTTTTGCCCATATTTAACAATTTAATAATGGTGCATTTTCTACCTGATTAGATGAAATGTAGCATTGCCAAACTAATATTACCCTATACATGAATTTTAAAATTCCAAAAATATTATGCAAGCAATTACATCTCCCTAAAATTTTAGTTGATATAAGGGCACAAGTGAATTTCAATGCTGTGTCCAATGCCTTGGCTTTTGGACAATTAAAGACTTTTTTTTTTGTAGCTTGGGGATCTTGAATGCCATCCTTCCCAAGTTACACAGGCTGTACCAACTGTGTTCTCTAGTCTCAAGAGTTCTGTTGGCTGGCTCCAGTTATTTTTCTTCATTTTTCATATTGCAACTGTAATAAATAATCGACAGCTTTGTATTTTGCTGACAAATACAAATGCAGCATCGTAAAGCAGTGTTACTCAGAGACTAGCAAAATAGGAAAAAAAAAAGTGATGTACTGAAGAGTTTAACAGTACTTTATGGGATCAAGGTCAACAGCTAAGACAAAGTCAATGCAGTGAAAATTACCTTATTTGTAAACCCTCTAGCTGAGATCTGAGCACCAGGAATAACCTTTTATAATAAATGAATTTCTTTTAGTGATATCAGAAGTTAACAACGTTAATTAATAGCCACAATGCACTTATAACTGAAAGAAGAAATAGACTGACTCTTGCTTAGCCATTAAGCATTGTTAGGGCACTCCAGTTTTAACATGCTAACGTAAAAGAAAATAAAATTCATAAATCAATCGGCTGCTTGCTTTTAAGATGTACTTTACTCAAATTGGTTAATTATGTTGAATATCCTTTTTGCTACTAAACATGGGGACCTCAAGAATTTGTGGACAAAGAACAGAGACTGGTATGGGGTAGGAGTCATCATCCAAATGAAGGAAAGGTCCTCAATTATAACTAAAAACAAAAACAAAAAATAGTTGTCGGTAAGTCAATTCTGACTCATGGAGACCCTATGTGTGTCTGCACAGAACTGGCAACCCCATGTGTGTCAGAGTAAACCTGTGCTCCATAGGGTTTTCAATGACTGATTTTTCAGAAATAGATCACCAGGCATTTCTTCTGAGGCATATCTTAATAGACTTGAACCTTCAACTTTTCAGTTGGCGCCCAAGTTTGTTAACCATTTGAACCACCCAGGGACTCTCAATTATAACAGAGAATGGGTTTTTACTTCAAAATTCTCTGAATTTCCAACTTCTTCATCACCCTATGGAGCCCTGGTGGCACAGTGGTTAAGTATCTGGCTGCTAACCACAAAGTCGGCAGTTTGAATCCACCAGCTGCTCCTTGGAAACCCTATGGGGCAGCTCTACTCTGTCCTATAGGGTCGCTATGAGTTGGAATTGTCTCGGTGGCAACCTTTTTTTTTTTTTTTTTAAATCACCCTATGACAAAAATGGGAGGCTATCACTGTCTAGAATAAGTTCATTTTCTCCTCACGTTCACTGTGGATATTATATGAGACTACCTCTGTAGGGGCCTATTAGCTCTACAAATCCATACTTCTTACGGTTCAGGCAATTTGTTTTGTGACTTTGGCCCTGGAAATGGACCAATGACTGCATGAAAGCATTAACTTGAGATGTCAATATCTGGATAAAAAGTGATGTAACAGACCAGTCGACTTCTGGCTTTTCCCCCAGGAGACACAGAAAACTCAGGGTAGAGCATTTCCCATGTCCTTTCCCACATGTTCCTACTATATCTTTATCAAGAACCCACACCCACCACCCTTCTTTCCTTCTCTCCATCTTCTCTTCCATTCTTTACATGCACACTCGCCCCTGCTTCCACTCTCCTCTTCTTGGTACACAAAAGGAGATTCAGGCAGAGGTTTTGGAGGGTCCTTTTTGGTGGCAGTTGATATTGGTGGCATTGGGCAATAGGACTAACCTCATAACCTACTAAAACAGTTTGTGAGCCAAAATTCTAGGCAATCTAACCTTGGAAACCCTACTTACCATTTCTTTTTGAAAGCGACTGATTTTAGACTATAGAAAAAGTAAAGAGTTAAACCCAATTATGTTCAGGAATAAATATGATTTCTCTCAATGAGGACAAAAACTAGTAAGCAAACAAACGTGCAATCCAAAGGAAGGCAGATTTCTAAAACAGAGAAAACCAAAGATGGTGAATGCTCATCTTAAAATTCTACGAGTCTGTCGCAATTTCTTGCAAAGATTCAACTGAGTTCAGTGGTCATGTGGCTGTTTCCCTCCTGCAGCCTAATCATTCCTTGAGGAGTTCTGGGTCAATTCATGGGCTATTTCACAGTCCTTCTTTAGAGAATGAACTGATGGGAACTTTTTTTTTTTTCTGATGGGGCGATTTAAGTCTCCACTTACACTCTGGCTTCACAATCCCACAAGTAAAATGCTCTCAGAAGAAAGTAGCTGCCTTTGACATTCTACCTCTCAGCCATTTCTCTCTTGTGCACACACACACATACACACAGTGCCCACTGTGAGGACAGGGCTCTTTGTCCTTGCAGACATGGGCATGAGATACCCTCCCACGGAAGCTGGTGTCATGTACCCCCCTTTGGCACTGGACAGCTGCTGCCACCAAGAGCCCTGCTCACGGGAGGTGGGGGCTGACCTGCACGGGCTCAGGGGGAAGCTGGACCACGTGCTGCATGCGCTCGCTGTGGTGATGCCTGGACTCCTCCTCATAGATCACATCCCTCTCATGCTGGGGAAGGTTCAGGAAGCGACGGATGGTGCACAGGTTTTCCCAGAGGGTGCGGTTTTCTGGGCTTGGGTTCTCCTTCCAGCGGAGCAATTCACACAGCCAGCCCTAGAGAGAAAGAACGTCATTTGAGTTAACCTGTAGCATGCAGAGGAGCTGACGGAGGGCTTGACTTTAGTTAGACATTCCAGTTTACCATACTGTTCTGTCAAAATTGGTACCACCAACCCAGGGAGATACTGACACAGAATGAAAGCCCTAAAAACCAACCAGTGCCTACATGGGTGGTTACACTAATGCCCAAGAATCTTTACTCTTGTTAGTTATTTTATCACCCATCCTATAGAATATATTTCCAATTAACTTATAGTTTCTTTGTAAAAGATAATTAAGCAAGGCTATAGTTATCCAATTCCTAGAAAAAGGAATTAGTGTTGGTCAGCTACAACATTAAAAAATTACCTAATTGGATAATATTCCATTCCAAGAAAAGAGAATGAACAAACATGTATTATAAGATGGCAAATTCTAAACAAGAAAAAAAAAGTATAAGTGTAAACAGTACTGAATTCTCTAAGGAGGAAATATTATTAGAAATGATCAATAACTCCAAAAAACCCAAAACAATAACTTTAGTTAGAATTAAAAAAAAAAAAAGATATATCTGCTCAATCTCTGAATGCCGTGGGCTCTGAGCCCTCTTATCCATCACCTTCCCACAACAGCCACACCTACAGAAAGGTAGGCAGTTGGCTGGGTCACACCTGCAAATGCCTGCCTCTGGCATCCGGATATTCTCTCTCTCGCAACTGCACGAGAAAGAAAATGTAATGCAAATAATGATGGATTATATGAAAATAATACAGAGGATGCTGTCAACATCGCTCACTGGCTCATGTCAAAATATTTTACCCAGTAGCTTTCTAACCCATCATTTCCAAGCTACATCACTAATTTTAAAAACAAGAACTATCCCACATCACGCCTTTCGCAAAAGAGTAAGAATTTTTCTAAAAAGGTGCCTAAATAAACACAAATGACTTAAAAAAAAAAAAAAGAAAAGAAAAATCCCCAACCTCCACAAATTTGGTACCATACACGTAAGCCAATGAAAGTCCCTGACACGCATTATAAAAACTCCATATAATATCATAAGCTGTTGTTTGTCTAACTCTCCACTGTGTCTTCTGCCTTTACCCAAAAAAAGGCAAGATTTGATTATCTCCGCTGCATCAGCCAAGACAGCAACACCAGCTGTTCTCATTGTACAGCCTCTTCCTCGCGGCCTCCATGTTAATAACCTGATCATTCCATTTTCTCCTTCAACTGCCGGCTGCAGCACCGCGAAGAGACAAAAACCCAGGCCCATCTGCAGCAGCTGTAGGCACTGAACTGTGAAGCCACTGGGGATTTATAAACTAATCTGTAACACAACACTGCCTTGTTTTTACAAGTGAGAGGCCACATTTGCGCAGACCTGATCCTTTCTTGCAATAAACTGGGAGCTGGGGAGAGTTAGAAGGTTAGGAAGAATGAAAACAAGATATCTGATCATTTGCTTGGGAATGTTTTTCCAAGTGTTTTCATAAATTTTTTTTCAACTCAAGTGAGGGACAGTAATGGTTCATTTTCAAGACACAATGTATGTGAAAAATGAAGAAAATTTAAAAGTTTTTAATCTCTACCAGCAAATAAATTATATTTTTAAAAATCTCCTGCTCCCAAAGTGTTTCCTCAGGGATTTCTCTGTACAAAGGAAAGAATTCTTGAAATGGAAAATAAACCATCTGTGGAAAAAATAAGCTCCTAATTCTCTGTCTTTTCACAGATCTGAATAAGTCTCCAACTGAACTCTTCCAAATGTTTCAAACAGGTACATTTAACATCTCCCAGAGGAAGCTACAGCATGGAGACCAACCATTTAACAGAAAATAAAAACAAAAATCTACATCTGTTAAAAGATGAAGTTCTGAGATATCCAGGCCTTAAGGAAGACAGCACCTGCTGTTCCACTTGAGGAATGAATTGCATTGTGGGAAGCTGCAGCTTGAAAGGAGACAGGTGACAGCTGAGTGGTATCTCCACTTATGACACTCGGAATGTCTCACACAACATTCATTGCTGCATTTGATTTATATGCGCTGTTATAATCTACACTCATTACAATCACTTAGAACAACACTACAGGCCTCGTTATGGACTGTGTGCTGTCTGCCATCAGTCTTGAAGAAGTGTAGTGCTCAATTTGCCCACTGACATGCAAGGTCCTGACCTTGAAGCTATTAGGGAGTGGATTAGACACAAGTGTGACCATGTGTGCAGACATAAGCAAACCAAATTAATTTCTGGCACAGGGAGGTATCCAACAAGACCCTGTTCTCAGGGCACCAGAGAACTTCGTCAAATCCCTGATGGAGCTGAGCTAATAGCATGTTTAAGGGAACCCGGTTTTGAAGATGAAGCACATTCATGGTATTTAGAGGGTTATTAATCTGGTTTCCCCACAAAGTGTTTGCTTGGCTGATCAGATTAAGGGATGGAGCCTTCAACGGCACACCCCCACCACAGCAGGCCCCAAGAAATCTGTGATACTTCACAGCCTTGGACATATTGCACCATGTGTACCCAGCTGCTTCAATAATTAGCTTATGAATGTATCAGCTGGTTCTGTGATTTTTATAAATAATAACTAACCTACAGAACAGAAAGATTGTCAAGAGCCTCCTAGTAGCACAAAATTGCAAGGTGGTCCTTAACTAACTTGCTCTTCTACTAAAATGCTGATATTCCCCACTAGCAGAGCTCCTGCTATGCCATTTACAAATATTTATTTTGCATCTGAAATGGCAATATATTTTTGTCAGTTTTCTTTGTGGCAGCCATGATTTGCGTTCTCCTCACTCTGACTCACTTGCTCACTCTGTGTATTTGTAAGACTGTCTTCAGGAAATCTCCTCTTCCACCTCATTTCCCATCTCACCCCCTCCATCTTTTCATTCCACCAGCCCATTTGGGATGCTTATCTCTGTCTTCTCAATAGTGTCTCTTATTAGCTTGTTTGGTGCCTAATGGATGTGTGAGAAAGTGTCATGCTGTTGCATGAACACATACATGTAATTGTGAGTGAACCCCATCACAGAAGAGATAAAGGGTCCCCACACTGGGATTTCTTTTCTTCATTTATATAATTTTTGCATTCCATCCAAGAAAGTTTTGCAGTATCAGGCAGAAAAAAAGTGTAAATGTCAAATAAAACAGTGACAGATGACAGTATTCTCTATTGAATAGCACTGTTTCTGTCGTGCATGTTCAATGGGAACTCATGAATTATTAATAAACAAATCTCCTTTTTCTGTTAAAAATCTCGAGTAGGTTTTTTTTTTGTTGTTGTTCTCTATGTGCTATGTGGAGCATTCCAGGAGAATTATTTTCATTTCAGAAATGCTGATTATCTGATTTCCAGCCGTGGCCAGCTCTGAGTGGGCAACATGAACTGTGGAGGGTATACCTATTTGTGATTTCTCTTTTAGTCCAGTTGTAAGTTGACCAAAGGCTGCTTGAACACCCATATGGTAAATTTAGCTTTTTTAACATAGTAAAATCTAAGACTAGTGAATTACAAGTTTTTGAACATGGCTAGGAAGCACTGAACTTAGAGCCTCGAGACCTGCATGCTAAACTCCTGCTCTGTCATTCACAAGTTGGATGACCTTGGGCCAGTGGTTACCATCCTGGAGCATCAGGGCCCTTAATATAAAATAAGCGGTTTGCAAAAGATGGTGTCTAAGTTCCCTATCAGCTCCACATTCCATAATCTGTTACCTTGTTATCTGCCAGAAATAGCAGATAGTGATTAGTAGTGGACAGGGTTAAAAATACAAAGAAGACGCCAAAGAAACCACCTTGACCAAGTGATCAAGGTCAACATCATAAACCCTGTGACTTCAAAGGATACATCACATCTGTGGCAGAGAGTCTTGCCAAAGATGCATAAGCTCAATCGAATCATGAGAAAACATCGGACAAACCCAAATTGAGAGAAGTTTCACAAACTAATTGATCAGTGCCCTTCAGAAGTGTCGAGGTCATAAAAGACAGACTAAGGAACTGTCACAGACTGCAGAAAACAACGGAGATAAAAGGACATTAGTGAGAAAACTGGTGAAATTAGAATAAGGTCTTTAGTTAACAATATTGAACAATGTCAATATTCTGGTTTTGATAATTGCACCACAGTGATGTAAGATGTTAACATTAGTGAAAGCTCGGTGAGGGATGTATGGAAACCATACTATTCTCGCAACAGTTCTGCGAGTCTAAAATTTGTTCAATGTAAAAAATTTTTAAAACACACACACACACACACACACAACCTTGAACTTTTATAGAAAATATACATAAGAGTCTAAGTGTAATGATGTCAAGGAATACATGATTAAAACGTGTTTTTACTTTCAAAATCTGAACCCAGAGAAGGAACACAAGTTCAGCAACTGCTTCCTTGCAATCAATGGTTAAAGATTTCCCAAACATTCAGTGCATATGCAAATAATAGCCATTAACATCCTATTTCAGCCATCTCATCAGCCTCTTAAGCAAATATATTTCCCTGAGTAGAAACAACTCTGGTCACCCTTACCAACTATGCAGGTGAGGCTTCACTCATGCCAATCAAGCTATAGTTTGTTTACTATCCACCAGTTCCTGAAAATTGAATGTCAATCTAAATTTACAAAACAAATCATGCTGTAAATGTATTAGGAAGGTAAATGTATTAGGAATGCTTACTACTTAAATAAAAGAAATGTTAATAATTCTTTTGAAAGATGAATGATCAACTCCATAATCTATCTTTTTAGTACATGGATAGTTTCACCGATGATATACTTAAATGAAATGCCTCTAGTTCACAAATCAAGAGCACTAGAAAGAGGCAACCTAGGAACCACAATTTGTTCCTGCTTTTCATTCATGGCCTTATACCCCCACTTCGGACTGACCTGTGCTCCAACCACAGTGAATCACTCACAGTTCTCAAATATGCTTAGCACATTCCCATTACATGCTTTTGCTCCTGTTACCCCCTTGGCTGGAATATATCATAGCCAACTCTTCGTCCCCCCATGAGAAGCTGTACTTCACGGCACAGCTGACATGGTCTCACCTGATCTCCTCTGAGAACTGGTTGCTCACTTCCACATGACCCCAGAGCATTTTGTTCAGACATTTTCATGATTTGATGGTCATTACTATTAATGGTGGGCATGTCTGCCTCCCTATCAGAACAGTCAGCTCCCAGATAATGGGTCAGCCTACAGTTTCTTACTCATTTTAGCATTCTCAGAACAGAGCATGGTTCCTTGCTTATAGTAGATGCTCAACAAATGCCAGTTAGAGAGAAGTGAAATTATTGTTGATGTTAGCTGCCACTGAGTCAGATCCAACTCATAGTGACCCTACATACAACAGAATGAAACACTGCCTTGTCCTGAACCATCCTTATGATTGAGACCGTAGAAATTAGCCTAGAGGAATGGTTTACAGTCTCAGATTCAAACAGTTATTGTTGGAGAGGAAAAATAAATCTTAGAAGTAACCCTGTCAACGTCTGTAGTTTTCCCATCTCCGGGACATGAACATGATGAAGAAAGGGGAGTGACCCAAATTACCCCATTACATAAATTGCAAACAGTCTCTCAGAACATTAATTCCATTTACAATCTTCTATTAGAGCACCCACATACTGTGTGCCATGCAGTAAGCTGGTACTTTACCTATATCATTTAATTCTCATGATTTCTTTTTAATTAAAAGTATAATTGGGATCACTGACAAGGAAGCGATTAATTCTGACCATAAAGCTCAGGAAAAGCGCCATCATAGAGAATATAACATTTAAGGTGGATCTGCCTGAGTGGTGAGAGGAAGTGAAAAAACATGAGCAAATTTAGGGGCATATCATATCCAGGAACTCTGAAGCAACTTTGTGGGGTAAAGAATAGTTTAGAAATGTAGGTAGTGGTCAGATTATTAAGAAATATCACGCCAAGAAATTTCACCTCAATCCCGTGAGCTGTGAGAGTTCATTGAAGGCTTATTTTTGTTGTTTAATTTTTATTTATTTTTATTAATTTATTTTTCTTGTTTTATTTTTAATTTTCATTTATTTTTTCCGTCTTACCTACCTTCCTTCCTTCCTTCCAAGTCTTTGGGGCAAGGACTACAATAAAGTCAAGAATACCACTTACAGTAGCCTATACTTAATATTTTTCACAGTAAAATCATGTTTTTGGTTATTAATCAGAGCCCACAAGGACCCGGTAAAATATATATTTCATAAGTGTCATTCTTTAGTTTTCATTCTTAAAATAAATGACATACATCATAAGCACTAAACTATATCAATTATTTTAAAAATCTGTTCTCATAATTTTAATTATTTTCTTTATTGTTGTTGCTGCTGCTGCTGCTGTTCATTTGGGAGCTTCTTAAAAGCTCTCCTGGGTTGAAAATGAATAAAGAAAAACAATGTCTATTTTACCCTTACAAAAAATTTTAAAGGTTTAAAAATTTTCAAGTAGGTAATAAATGAGTGACATTCTCCAAACCACATGCCAAAAGCTGAGAATGTTCCGACGACCAGTGAGGTCTTTCACAAAACAATAACACAGCCTAGCGTTTGAGAGTTTGGAGTTCATCAGATATGGATCTGAATCCTAGCAGTGACGGGGGGAGGAGAGGAGCGGGGCTCCTGTCCGTGGTACTGAAATATCACTATGTACTGAGCTACTTGATTTTCCTACCCCAGGACACTGGTTATGATTCCAACTTCTCCAAGGCCCCATGTTTGTGTTGATGGCAAATTTTCCAGTTTTTACAATATTTCAGAACAAATAAAAACCCAGGAATCTCGCAGCAAGCAACACAAGTTCACAGCTTGCCTGGGTCTCATTCAAGACAAATGAAGTAAATAACTTTGCTCCAATTAAAGTTTTGTACAACTTGAAATCAGGGCTTTGTCACAGTTATTACTGGTCCCCTCAATGTGTCTAACACAGAGCTTATGGGATGGGTTCAATCTATTAAATAATAAGTAGCCCCCACCTTTTTTCCCCTCTGGGAACTCCAAAACCAACAAAAGCAAACCCACTGCCATCGAGTTGATTCTGGCTTACAGTGACCCTGAAGGACAGAGCAGAACTGCCCCATAGGGTTTCCAAGGCTGTAAATCTTCATGGGAGCAGACTGCCACATCTTTCTCCCGTGCTAGGAACTCCAGTGGCTAAATAAGTCGGCAAATGAACAGTTCTTCAGGAGAATGACTCAAGGCTTCTTGCAACAGACATGTAAAAGGCCATTTACTCACCCACATCTTCAGTACAGAAAATGTCAGCACATGTAACCAAAAGGAAATGCTTTCTAAGTATCTTAAAAGAAAATTCATATTATTAACCACATACAGTTCGCTTTCTAAGTGGAAGCACATAAAGTCCCCAAACAAACTTTTGTAACTGTGACAGGATTTCTCTTCAGCTGGTTGAGACTCTTCTGAAGTGTGAAATGAGCCAGATAATATTCAGCTCTTGTTTCTTAGTCACCGAATTCTCTTTTCGTGAATCCAATAAGTGTCTATTAAAATAAACAACCCCCCTAATGATTCGAGATAACCTAATCAAGAAAACTGAAATGGATAAAGGGCTAACTACAAGGGAGACTTGTCAAGGGCTTCAGTGAATTCCTGACGAGGAGGTCATCTAAACTTGAAAAAAAAAATTGTATTGAGCATTTGGTTACAGTTCAAGGTTAATTACTTTAACCCTGAATGTGGTAAGTAAAAATGATCTGCTTCTTTTTTTTTTTCAAAGTTGTACACTATCTTCTAAGCTGTGTTTTCCTGGGTACCAATTTTCAGCTGTCTCTGGGTTACCTTACACATGTCTCTCACATTTCTATGGATGCTTTTGCAAAGACTGCATCTGTAATTTAGAGTAATGAAAATTTTATTTCAGAACAACTCTTTAACCTCTGTTATAAACGGCTCAAGTTGAGAGGGGATTTAAAAAAAATCTTGTTGCCCTCCTTACTATGTAGACACACATACACACACACACACACACACACACACACTATCCACAGCTACATAGTACTAGGGGGATTTGGTGGTCTTTATATAAATATATACATCCTATATACATGCATACATGGGACCATGCACTTGGAAAAGCCATCCACATTTATCAGAAAGAATGAATCTGGGCTCCTCTATTTCTCCTCTTAAATAACTGAAAGATATTGACAACAACACATGCTAGGCAAAAATTTCAAGCAGAAAACAACCAAAATGTTTCTAATCTCTCACTTCAAGTCCAAACTCCAGCAGGTGGGGAAAAAAAAAAAATCCAGACACTCAGAAAACCAGGAGCAAGACTTTTTTTTGAAAGAACAGGGGTAGGACAAGGGTGAAGCAAGTAAGCACCCAGGGCACAATATTTAAGTGTGGCCCTGAACGTATGAAAGGCACCTAGCTTGTTTCACCCTACTCTTGATAGTATAAAAGAAGATATGAAATAGTTCTACAGCAAAATGTAGGAATGATTTCTAGGTACCAAATTCAACTATAAGAACCATGGTTTAAATCAATGTCTTCTTCCCAAGAGACTTAGGGAGAGTTCAGAGAGGTGGCTTTAATATGTCAACCGGATTTGCTTCAAGGACACATGCCAAGTTTCCAATGATGCCATGTCATAAACAGGCAAACTAATGCAACTCAGAGATTTCTGCTGTAGATAAAGATGCACTTAAAACCAGTACACAAACTCTACAATGGATTAAAGGCATCTGGCATTTTAAGAGCTGCATATGAACTCTGTGCTTAATCTTCATTTATGGTTCTCATAAATGCTAGTCTTAGGGCTTGATGCATTAATATATTTAATTGTGGCAATGGCAAAACGAACCTAATTTTCATAAACAAATGCCTCCTTTGCCATGAGACCAGAAGAACTGGATGGTGCCTGGCTGCCTTTACTAAGTGTTTTGATTAAAGAGTCTACAGAAGAATCCTGATCAAAAGGGGGCAAACGCAGAACAGAATTTCACACTCTCATGGTCTCTAGACTTTCTGGAGCCATGGAGGGTGGATGAACCTCTGAAACTATTGCCCTAAGATAATCTTTAAACTTTAAACCAAAAATATCCCCTGAAGTCATTTAAAACCAAACAACAGTTTAGCTTAACTAGTAAAAAGAAAAAAAAAGTCTGCCTTAAACATTATGCTCTTTTAAGTACTATCTATATGGGATCAAACTGACAACCCAGAAGATTAGATAGGAACCTTACTGAGTTTATCTTAATGAGGGAAGAACAACTCAGAAAAGCAGGTGAGAATGGTTGCACAACTTGAAGAATGTGATCAATGTCACTATTTTTTTTATATGGGATCAAACTGACAACCCAGAAGATTAGATAGGAACCATAGTGAGTTTATCTTAATGAGGGAAGAACAACTCAGAAAACCAGGTGAGAATGGTTGCACAACTTGAAGAATGTGATCAATGTCACTAAATTGTACATGTAGAAACTGTTGAATGGGTGTATGTTTTGCTGTGTATACTTGAAACAACAACAAACTAAATAAAATTTAGAAAGAAAAAAAGAATAACCTAATTCTTCACTCTTAGGTTAATATCAAAACTGAGATATAGAGGGAATTCTGCTGATAATCCCCCAATAGAACCTAATTCTTTGAGATTGTGCAGGAGGAAAAGGGAGAAGGGAGGGCTCAATTTGGTGGCATCATTATGTTGACTGCCTATTTAGTTTGGCATTTGGGAATTTTGAAAAAACTAATTTCTTCACTACTTGGTATAATAATTTTTTTTAATGGTATAGTGTAAATATATTAACATCTTTTGAATTTGAATCTTGCAGACAGCACCTATATTGTAGTCTACATGCCCCAGTTGACAACAGTATACACTGCTCCTTGATAAGCCTGTCAAATGACTGTGTTCCAAAGAAACCCACTGAGAAGAAAGGAATAGCTACTCAAGCAGGCTGCATGCCTCATTTTAACCCACCTTACATGACAAATGGAGTCTGTGGAACTCTCAGCTGCTAACCAAAAGGTTGGCAGTTTGAGTCCATGCAGAGATGCCTCAGAAGAATGGTCTGGGGGATGTACTTCTGAAAAATCAGCCACTGAAAACCCTATGGAGCACCGTTCTACTCTAACACATACAAGGTTGTCATGAATTGGGATTGACTCAATGGCAGCTGGTATATGAATGTATACATGCTGAATACAAGTTGGCAAAAGCAAAAGCATCAGGAGTGAGACTGAGACCACCAATTAATCTTACATGGGGCCCCACCTGGCCTGTACCTTCTCTACTTTACACCAAAGAGATCTGAGCAGCCACACATCTACACACTTCAACGGCCAGAGCTATCCCACTCCCAACAAACCTATCCCATAAGGAAAGCCTACTAATATAAGATAAACATCTAACCATTTTATGTACAAAGTAGCATAATCCCGATCCTTGTGCAATATTTTCTAAAGGCCAAGAATCTTAAGCAATAACACTAAAGATATTTTATATTACTACGAAAATTTACTCTTCTATATGAAAAATGGAAACCCTCGTGGCATAATGTTTAAGTGCTACAGCTGCTAACCAAAAGGTCAGCAGTTCAAATCTACCAGGAGCTCCTTGGAAACTCTATGGGGCAGTTCTGTTCCATCCTACAGGGTCGCTATGAGTCAGAATCAACTTTATGGCAACGGGTTTTACATGAAAAATTTACCTTAAAAAAAGGAGTTGTTAGTTTTAACTTGTCTTACTATGTATTCCACAGCATGATCTTAATTAGGACATAAACGTGTATGTACACTCCCCCCTACCCGCCACATACACGTTAGAAAAAAAGACTGTAAAATGTTAATAGTAATTACCTATGGGATGTGGAATTATGGGTGATCCACATTTTTGCCCTTATAATTTCATGTTCTGAGTTTTCTAAGGTAAGGATAGCATTAGTTAAGTAACCATTAAAAAAATATTTCTTTATAAAAGAGATATGTGCAACTAAGTGTTCTCTGGAACATTTTTAAGAAGAGATTCAAAAGCAAACATTAATACAGTAACCTGGGAGGAATGAAGAAAATATGTTAGTTCAATACTGATTATGATATAAATACCAAAAGGAAAGAGCAATAAAAGGAAGGAAAAAAACCCAATAATACAGTCATTATTTTCCTTTATGTAAATGAAGAATTTTTTTCTTTATGTTGTCTTCCTTCATTTTCGCTTTATTTAAAAGTACCTGCCATGAAGACTGGTATATCCTAAATCACCCAGCTTGTCAGCAAATTAGAGCCATCTATAATGAGAAATTTGAGGATAAAAAAAATCTTCATAAAATCAGAGCTTGTGAGCCCAAGTAGCATTCCTCTTAGGAATACATTTGTCGTTAAGGCAAGGATTGGTAAGTTGGAATACATTTTTTGGCAGAAATATGATGATAAGACATGAAGTTCAGTACACAAAAGGTACTTAATCCTAATGTACATGAAGCATAGAATACAATGAAACCCAGTCACCATGTAGAATGCCTTTTCAATGGGGAAAATGATTCCAGACTTGTGTATTAGTGGCCAGAAGCCCATCTTCTCCAGCTGCAGCGGGATCGTAGACTCTGTCTCCCTTTCCAGTTTCTGTTATAGAAGTAAGGACTCTCTCTTCCCTGGACGCTGGTGGTAGTTCCTGTTGCTTATGACAGGGTGACAGGTGGGCCTAGAAAGGGGTGCATGGCAGGGAAAGGAACGCCAGGATTGGCAGCGGCCCTTCAGCCTCAGTGGAGTTGGGAGCATCCTACCAAGGTAATCTCAGCAGACACCCTTCTAGATCCATATTCGTTCCCAAATCACACATTTTCTTTTATCCCAGCAGCCCCTGAGGTTGGCCTGACTGCTGTCCTTTCAATGTTCACAATTTGGGGTTTATAACCAAGCTATCTCTTCACTCTGGTCCATGTAGAACAGAATGCAATGTCTTGGCTTCTCTCTACCTTCCTAATACAGAAAGCAAGCCCAGTGTACTACTGAAGATTTTATTATTTTATTTTTTTTAATGGGGGGGAGGGAAGAACAGAGAATAAAATAAGCCCCTTGCCATTGCCCTGCATTCTCTATTTTTACCCAAACCTGGTAGGAAAAGGCAGTCTTATATATACAGTTAGTTTGTACAGTATACAAATAATAAAGATTTGCTCTCCTTCAAAAGAAAACCAACCTCAGATGTCCTCAGCATTCTGAGATGAACTACTATGGGCTACAAAAAAAGAAAAGAGCAGAATAAGAGAGAAACACTGGATCAGTGCTTGGGGAAAGAGCCAATTAATGTCAGGGGAGAAATGTGAGGGAAGATGTTGTCACAAAGTACATGGCCAGCCCCGGGGGACTGCAGTGGGAGTGCCCACAGGTTGCTCTCCTTTCTCCCCTTGGGATTTCCATTTTCCAGATCACAGGTGATAAGCTGCAACTGGGGAAGAAGGGGGAAAAAGTAGCCCTGAAGAATTTGAGTAAGAGGGATAGGGAGATTACAAGAAGCTATAAAGGAGACAGGAGTCCCTGGATGGTGAAAACGGTTAACATGCTCAGCTGTTAATCAACAGTTTGGAGGTTTGAGTCTACCCAGAGGCACCTCGGAAGAAAGGCTTGGAAATCTACTTCCAAAAAACCAGCCACTGAAAACCCTATGTCATACAGTTCTACTCTGACACACGTGGGGTTGCCATGAGTCAAAATCAACAAATGGCAACTGATTACAGAGGGATAAGTAATTCCTGCGGCCACTCACTCTGCATGGTGGGGTGGTCACTCCCTGATGGCCCTTTGTAGATAAGGTTCATACTGAAGTCATACAGAAAATGTACAATATGCCTTGACATTGTGATTCCACACTAAGGACATCTCATTCTTATTTCACAGAGGAAAATCACTGACCATAGTGTCATCCTATCCCTTGGAGACCAGTGATCTAAATGATTAGCAGAAGAAAAAGGAAGATAATCCTCAGAACTAATACACACACACACCATTCTAAAGAACTAAGTTGATCTAAATTAAAAATGAGGGAAAGGTGAAAAGTATATATGCATAATTTTTTCCTCTTCCTATATTTTTCCTTCTGCTTTTTCATCTTTGACTCCTTTCCCATGAAGAAAGGGGCATGGATCAGAATAGGATGAGTGGACTGGCCTGGCCAAGAGAAAGGAGCTAAAGCTGAGCTGTGGGAAGAGGTGATCTGCCACCTTAAAACTCATCCTGACATTAACCTGTGCACTAAGGACACACGTGCCCACACACGTGCTTGCATGCAAAACACATTCCAGAAATACACCTTCACCAACAGTATCATAAGTAAAACTACAAAAGTAAAGTTTGTCACCCTTTCAGTTCTCTTCCTGAACCCTCCTCCCATTGTGTCTGTTCCCTAAACACTTAGAGCCCTCCGCCCCCACCTGCTACAGTGTCCTAAGTGTCCTACCCTTAATCTTTCTTAAATATTCCTTCTTTTTTCCTACTCTGCCTTCAAAGCTTGCCAAACACAGTGTAGTGTTAGGTATTATTCGCAATAGCCGATTAGAGTGATTCACAGCAAAGAGCAAATAAGGTTTAATGGAAGGTTTATTTCTATTTCAAAAAATTTTTAAGAAATTTCAAATGAAAGGGGAGGGGTAACTATGAATATTTGAACTGGGCCATCTGGGCTCAAAGCGCACTCCAGTTCACAATAGTTCCTCGTTAAGGGTTCCCCTAATTTCACCTCCAAAAGGATGTACAGTTCTTGCTATTCCTTTGCTTCCTAAATCACTCTAAGAGCTCTGATCCCACCAAAGAAAAAGAACGGAGAGAAGGAGGGGATTAAGAAAGCAGGAGAAAACCTTTGTTCTCTTAGTCTTCACAATCCTGTAAAGTTGGTGTGGCCACTCACCATTGCTGCTTGGGGAGGTCACGTACGTTCGCCAAACAAAGTCCCACCACTCTTGATACATATGCTTTATAGGTATGCACCAAATATTTGTATAAGGTACCAAACCATGTTTATTTTAACTAAATATACTTTGTGTCAATCAAATCCTGGCAATTATAAAATGGAGTGACTATCTTATGTTAAATTGCCTCTGAAACTATCAATTAATTTTTGTTAGGCTCTGCTACTTAAAAAAAAAAAGAAAAATAACACTTGATTTTCTACTATAGTCAGCTATTTATATCCCGGTTCCCTATTCGTAAATAAGAATGGGAACATCGCCCCAGCAAAAAAAGAAAAACTTCAAAGCACCTTTATTCCCACTTAAGCTTTATCTCACCCTTAAGCACAGTAATTCCAAGAACAACAGTTTCCTCCCGATTCTAGAAAATCAGGACTACTGATTTTTTCAGGAGGCATCAACAATTTGGAAAGCTGTGCTTCTGCCAATTGGCTAACGCAGCTTTCATTCAGGCACCTGCATTACTTTGCGAGGATGGAGGCATCACTATTTCCAGGAGCCATGGTGCCAAGTCAACAAGAAGATTACAAGCATTTTGAATCAAGTTCTCAGACTGTGGTCTTCAGTTTTTCTTGAAAGCTGCTTATAAAACAAGGACTGAGTGAAACGTTGATGTTTACATCAAATCACAACTAAGGGGCAGGTTTGCAAAATCAATTGTGCAGCTTTTATACTCACTGCACATTCACCACATATGTCCTTTATTACACAGTGGAAAACCATTAAATGCACAGTAGTTTGTGCCAAGTGGCATTACGCATTTAACAGCTTTATTCGTTTAACAGCTCCAACTCTCATTATATTGTGCCATGTGGTACATGGGATTTTATGCATTTAACAGTTTTAGAAAGCTTTATGGTATTTTCTTTTCATGTACTTCATACTACGGTTGGACATCATGTCTTAGTAAACTATTTCACTGATTTCATTGATGAGAGAGAGGAAGAGTAAGTGGGTGAAATTACTACATTGAAACTGAAAAGGAAAACAAACATCTCAATCCTTTTCAAAGTTCCTTGATACTCTACTCCTTGCCTTTTATCAACATCTGAAAAATAACTCAGGTCAGGTTACCACAAAACTGCAGGTAAAAATGGCTAATCTCAAAACCATATAATCAATCTCAATGTAACATTTAACTACCAATATAAAAACTTAATTTTTATTGAAAACTGGATTTTCTTCTATAGTAAATGCAATATCCAGGAACTTCCTTTCTTTACAGCTGACAACAGAAGATCTGTTAGGAAGATGATGGACCATTTTAGCATTCATACATGTAAGAATGAAAACATTTGCCATGCAAAGCCACGGAGGAAATCAAGCTCAGAATCAAGGGACTCTTAAAATTGTGCTTCAGCTAACTTTCGTTTCCTCCACCCTGCAACAAGTCTTTGTTCGGCCTCGGGATGCACAAGCAAGCACCTCAACTTAAACCCATTCTAGGATTGGACAGTAGTTCTTTAAATGCGTTAAAACAGATAATAGATCCTACGAACTGTTGTTGCTTTCAGAAATGAAAAACCTAAGCAGCTGTCTGCTCTTTTCCCTGGAGCACTGCATTCTCCACAATCACCACACTCTGAAAATTTTTACCGGATAAGCTTTTTTTTTTCCTGTTAAAGATTTTAGCACTTACTCTGGACTCCCCCGCGTGTTTTTTTCTCCTGGAAGAACAACTGTATTCTATACATAAAAGAAACACCTGACATCCCAAGGTGTCTCTGGGGCTTGGGAAAGTGGTTATTATAACAAAGTCAGTCAGTCCCCTGATGGGAATAAGAGAGCTGATGCTGCCTGGCTAAAACGTGGTCTCAGAAAGGTGCTGTTGTACACATTCAAAGTTTTGCTCAAATACCACCAACCACCAACAACAAAAGATAAACAGCAGGGTTCAGAATTAAGCGAGGAATGATTCTTTTTGAAAAAAAATTCTTTAAAAAAAGAAGAAAGCTGGTTTTTGACTTAGTCTCTATTTTGAACTCCAATGAGAGTCAAAGCAAACCATAGAGCAAAAGGCAGAATGTGACAGGTTCCCTGGGGGTTATTATTGTGATTATTATTATAGAACAGATGTATTTTTATTGGTGGGAGGAGGAGAAAGGTCTAACTCCAGCCCTTGCTTCTGCTCTTTTAAAAACCACTCACCTGACTTTTATTTGCAGCCACTTTGGCAAACAGGGCTTGAGACACCTTGGCCCTTTTCATCTCCTGTTGGATCTCGTCATAAATGGCAGCTGTGATGTTGACGTTGGCGCCATCCACCTTAATGGGGAGGTCTGTTGTCGGTGTCGAGGTTTTGGCCTACCGAGAGACCATGAAAATAATAATTTAAAAAGTGCTGCATTCAGCCTAGCCATCTGTGCAGAAATTATCAAAGGATTTCAGTCAGCTGATGCCAAACTGCATTAGCTACAAAGGGACACTTCCTGTCCATTATTCTAATCAGGTTAATTGTGATTGGAAATAATTGCAGTGCATTCCTATAGGACATGCAGAGTGCTGTCAACCTTGCTCTTTCCCTCTCAGTATCCTGGACGGTTCACAGGTAGACGGCTACCCTGGGCACAGAACTATAAGTCATCATCTAACTGCAAAGCAAGTGCACAAAACATACAGTTACCTTTTTCTTTCTAAAAATGGCACACCTTGAAGGAAGAGCCAATTCTTCCAGAGAAATGAGTAAATGGGTAGAGGTCTCTAAATAATAAATTATTACTCAATTTAATGCACTCCCCTGAGTCTCTCTCATTCTTTATTAAAGCTTTATGTATGTCATTCGAGTATGTATGGTTTCCTATCATTATCATCATTATGCTATCCAGACAGTCACCTAATTTCACCTAGGAAATCAATGGAAATGAAACAAAATTTCATTTCATAAAACTAGGCTTCGGAATGCCTTTGACGTGCTGTTTTCATTTTCTTAAACTCATATTGTAGTTTTATGTATTCTGCCGTGCTCGTTTTAATTGAATGATTTCCCATCAGCTTCAGAGACAAATGAAGGACAATATAGAAGGTGTCTGTACTTCCTGGGGTTAGGATAACCCTAAAACGTTTGAATCTACTTGTAAGAGCATTTGCTTGGTCTGGGCCCTACCAACTTGGCTGATGTCTAGTGAGAAGAGGCTGAACAGCCTTCTCAGAACCACCATCTGGACTCCAGGAAAGTCTGCACTGATCCTTGGGCTCATGAGCACTGACGGCTGATTTAGTCTAGGTGGGTTTTTTCCTTTGTTCCCCCAAGTTGGCCTTGAATTCCAAACCAAGAGAGTTGTCCTCACATCACAGGAAGAAAGGAGCTATCCAACGTTTCCTCCGTAGATGCCCTGAGCTGTTCCCCCACTGGATTGAGCAGCACCAGGTCTAAAGAAGGCATTGAATGCAGTTCTAGGGGCTCAGGGATCATTCTCAAAGGTGCCTTGAATCTGGACTTAATGCCCTAACTTTACATGAAGGCTTTTATTCCCAAGAAGGCTCAGTGATTTTGCCGTTCTCTTTCTGTCTCCATGTTTCACATTATTGTCTAACTACTGCATAATAATAATAATTCATGGGGTAGAAGGCATTGGTGGTTCAGTGGTGGAATTCTTGCTTTCCATGCAGGAGACCTGGGTTTGATTCCGAGACAAAGCATCTCACACTCAGCCACCACCTGTTTATCAGTGGAGGCTTATGTGTTGCTATGATACTGAATGAGTTTCAGCAGAACTTCCAGACTAAGATGGCTAGGAAGAAAGGCCTGGCAATCTACTTCTGAAATTCAGCCAATAAACAACCCTATGGATCACAACAACCCAATCTGAAACTGATCATGGGGATGGTGCAGGTCCAAGCGACATTTCATTCCACTGTGCATGGGCTGCACAAGTTGGGGACTGACTCGTCAGTAGCTAACGACAACAACATGGAATACTTTTTATGTGCCAGGCACTCCAGAAAATATTTTACTTTTGTTATTTCATTTAATTCTTTTAAGGACTCAGTGAGTTAGGCACTATTATATTCATTTTACAGAAGATGAAACTGAAAATAAAAGATACTCAACTTTCCAGAAGTACATGTAGTAGCAAGTGAACATGAAAGAACCATAATCTGAACTCAAGTCTTGCAGGCACCAATGCATGGGCTTGGGACCACTGTGCTTCACTGCCCCCCGAAATTCCAATTTATACTTGACCGCTATTTTTACAGGCATCCTCTTCCCCTCTAGTTTAGGACCTTCCTATAATAATCCAATTCTACGTATTTATTTTTCAAAAACTCCTTTTTCTTCTCAAAGTTTCTAGTTAACCACGGTGTTTTTCCTGTTAAATGCATGTTCTAGCATATCAATTCTGTTTTTCTCAACTCGGATTTCTTCATTTGTCCTACTGATGGTCTCCTCTTACCTGATGGTGAGAAATGACCTCATGTGAAATGCTCATCACAATACCTAATACACAGTAAGTGTTCAACAAATGATCATTATTATCCTTGAATTGTTGTTTTGCTATTAAGTTCACCAGTGAACAATGCCCAATTGAAGGACTATGAGAAGAAACTCTGGGCAGTTAATTTTGAATTTGAAATTTCTTCAATTTGTTTTTAAGCCATTAAAAAAGTGTTAATGGGTCCTGGAAAATAATCTATCTGCCTGCATCCACAGAAGACTGCCTGAGTGGTTTGGATGCTAACTCCAACTAAAAAGCTGAGTCACTGGGTACCATTCTAACATTTATTCTCACAATGGAAGCTTTAACATATTATTGAGATATATTTGTAAAGAATTTTGACTAGGAAATCACGAAGGAGCCCTGGCGGAACTGTGATTAAAGCGTTTGACTGCTAACCGAAAGGTCAGTGGTTCAAACTCACCAGCCACTACATGGGAGAAAGATGAGGGAGTCTGCTTTCATAAAGATTTACAGCCTTGGAAACCCTATGTGGCAGTTCTACTCTGTCCTATAGGGTCACTGTGAGTTAAAATCAACTTGATGGCCATGGGGTTTTTTGGTCTTAGGTAATCATGAAATGCTTTAAAAGATTTTAATAACTTCCCTTTTCTCAGTCTTTAACAGAAAAAGAAGAAAGTTGCAAAGAATCTACAAATGTAGATGTTATGACTGTAACATGTAAATATTTTGTATTTATTTTCAAAAGTCTCAAAAGTGTTGGTGAAATTAAATTATTATTAGTTTCCCTGTTATATTTGTCTCTAAAGACACCTTTATCTAGGAATTTCTTAGATGAGATTTTCTACTGTTTAAGAAAACCAAAATACTGACCCTGTCTGGTCTTACAAGTTGATCTGGCTCTGAAAGCTATCAGGTCTTCAAAAAGGTGCCTAAATTATAATCTTGTTAGAAAAATGTTTTTAAGGAGCTAAAAACACATGATCTGCGTTATTTTCTAACAAACAGGAATAACTTTCTGAGAAGAGCTACCTGGTTAAATGGCTAAGAAGCATGGCTGAACTCTCTTATGATGATTTAATGAGCTTTAAAAGTAGCAAAAATACTGGTGAACTTACAGAAGTAAACATTAGTATAAATTAACAGCTCACCCAACTCAGTATATTGTTGTGCTCCTAACTCAATATGTATGCCTTCCCCTAAAAAACTTTTAAATAAGAATGTGTCCACTATTAAGTGATGCCTTGACACCTGGTGAAATCAACAGGGCCTTGAGTGGCCTAATTGTAAGTTCTCCTCCCCACTTGCTCCCATGAACCAAAACACTCTCCTTATCAAACAGACCAGCTGCAGTTCCTTCTTATCCCTGAGCAACACTTTCAGGTCCCTGCCAGGCTGCAGAATTATTCAAACAAGCCAATCCCATTACAGGAGCCAGGGGAACCTCTCCCTCTTGTTACTACAAAGCTTGCTCTCCCACAGTCTGTTTGTTCAGTCTATTCCCAAGTGCAATGCCTGTGTGACCCTGTGTGGCATGCAGTGTCCCTCTCCCCCAGGCTGTGAGTCTATGTGATTTATAAACTGCTGCCAGTCTCATGTGTCCAGTAGTGGGGTGTCCTGTGTTCAGCCATCCCTGTAACCCAAGGCAGGGGCGTACTAACCATTAAGCCAGGTACGCGCAGACTTATTGGGTAATCTGTCTCTGTTCATTCCTCAACATCAAAGCATGAATGAACTCAATTGAAATCTTTTGAAAAAATATCTAAGTTGTGCTCAAAACATCATCTTCTGTGTGCAGGATATGGACCGTCTACTTCCTTTGGAGGTGGCTTATGATTTCAAGGCACTGCCTACTGCAACAGATATATGAAAAGTCTGCATTCTGTATGAATAAAATTATACACAGCTCATGCTAAAGGAGTGTCAGAGGGAAGGGTTAATGGGTGCTCAAGAGCATTTTTTAGGCTCAACTTTTAATTTATTGTAGTGCAAATATACACAACAACATTCACAAATTCAACAGTTTCTACATGCACAATTCAATGACATTGATTACAGTCTTCATGTTTCACAACTCTTCTCCCTTTTTCCTAATTATTCTACTACCATTGACATAAACTCAGTGCCCCCCAAGCTGGGGTAGATTAGCCAGTAAGCAAGGTACGCACAGGCTTACACAGGTTTTCTACATCTTTGACATGGTGAAATTGGGCACTAAAGATAAGTAAATAAGCCCATGTGTATCTTACTTATTGAGTAATCCATCCCTGACCTAGGGAAGGAATCCTCCCTCACCCACAGGGTAAATAGGAAGGGATCAAAACAAAAGGCTTGGTTACACTTATCCAAAGTAAGCTGTCAGGAGACTTATTTTTGGTTTAATGGTAACTAACACTAATAACTTACTAAAGACTAAAGTGTAAGTATCACAAACTTGGCAATGCATGATAAACCATCTTCAATTAAAAATCCATTGCAGAATGCAAAAATATAAAAGGAGTTAAAAACGTGTGGGGGGAAAAAGAATAGATTGCTTGAAAAAGCTCAAATACTTCCACTAGACCAAACTTCTGCTTCTATGTTTAATCAGTTCCTTGGAATTTACCAGAAAATAAGCTTATAAAACCAAAAGTACAGAATCTAAGCCAAAGAATCTTTTGGTGTCAAAGTACTCCATTTTTAGATTTGTACAAATGTGTACCTGTTACCTCTTGAGAATTATCATTCAGGCAGAACATGCAACCTTCCTAGCCACAGCAGAAGGGAGGGCTTTCTCTCAAATATACCGAGTTGTAAAACTTTAGGCGAAATAGGTAGCAGGTTAGAAATGAGTGGGCTCATTTCAGATCTGAGATGGAAATAACTCCTAAGTGCTTTGAGACCTTGATCCTCCAGTGAGTATCCTTCAAGTACACAGGCTTACTAGAATTATACATTTCCAGAGGGCCAGAGAACAGAATACTGTTAAAAGAACTTGGGATGTTGAGTCACCAAATCACTCTAGGAAGGAAAGTAATGAAGACTGACACTTCCACTGGTGTCCCTGGGTATCATAAATGGTTAGTGTGCTCTGCTGCTGACCAAAAGTTTGGAAGTTCAAGTCCACCCAGAGGTATCTTGGAAGAAACACCACTGAAAACCTCGGAGTACAACTCTACTCTGACATGCCTGGGGTCACCATGAATCAGAATCAACTCCATGGTAACTAGTTTTACTAGTTTTAACCACTACCATTTTCTAAGGGAGCACTGAGTGGTATCCCAGGCCTTCTGACATAGCCATTGCCTATCCATGCTTCCATTATGCACGGGTTTCTTCTCCAATTTGCCTTCTTCAGACTGCATAAGGTAGAACTTAGAATATTCTGTCTGACCTCTGCCCCCAATCACCCTCCTCTACCCCAAATAAACATGCAATTTAAGGAAAAGCAGTATGCTTGCTATGCAAACTCAGCTTCAACACAAACCTCCTAACCTAAGGAGATTACAAAGTGGCTACATAGAGACATCCTAGAGCCCTCCCTGGCTTGGAAGAATGGGACTTCCCTAAAGGGATGGAAATGGCATACAATATAGTAAGGGATTAAAAAAAAAAAAACCGTTGCCATGGAGTCAATAGGGCTCATAGTGACCCCATATGACAGAAGAGAACTGCCCATAGGGTTTCCAAGGAGGGCCTGGTGGATTCGAACCGCCAACCTTTTGGTTAGCAGCCATAGCCCTTAACCACTGCACCACTAGGGTTCCACAGTACAGGATAATCGCTATTATATGGTCAGAGATTCATATCCTCTAACCAATACATTCAGTGGATTAAGAAGTCTGTGAATGATGACCCTTAATTTTAGAGGGAAAACACAGAATCAGTGAAGGCAAGATGTACCCAAGGTAAAGAGTAGACAGCGAGTGAAGGGGGTATCTCACCTGGGGGGTTCGGGAGGAGCTGGGACTGCTAGAGGCTGACGAGACCATGCTCACGTTGGGGTTCATGCTCCGCTCTCTCTCGTCCTGGTATATGCGATCCCGCTCCACTTCCGGCAGATTGAGAAAATTCTGCATAGCCCTCAGGTTTACTAAAAGAGACTGAGAGGCCGTCCGAGGGTCTTCTTCCTTACGCAGAATCTCAGACAACAGTCCCTGATTAATTTTAAAAAAAGAGAAAAAAAAAAAGGCCAAGTCATATCTGCACAGATAATGCGTGTGACTTCCGTCTTCTACTCCACCTCCCTTTGTTTGCTATAACCAGCTGTGCTGTGATGTCAAGAACCTCAGTCTAATTCCTTAGGGTTCTCCAGCAGGAAGATTTGGTGGGAATGCACTTGCCTTCTGAGGGCTGTGCCTTATTTAGGGGCTGTTCTATTCTGGCACTTTATCATCCCTGCAGAGACGCCAACTAGCAAGGTAGGCGCTGGGGAAGAATTGTGAAACTGCAATTACCACCAGGTGCCTCCTACAAGTATTTCTGGAACTGTTAAAACTCTCTCTGCTTGAAGCTGGGAACACTTGTCAGTCCTGCTCAGCTTTACAAATCTGCCAAGTTTGGTAAATTTAGTTCCGACATTTAAACAGCATGGGAGATTTACATCGATTTAAAAAAAAAAAAAAAGTTTGGCTGAATTTCTGTGTGACCGGCCACTGTTTTTCAATGTAGATGTATCTTACAGCAAAAAAAAAAAAAAAAAGACACAAAGCAAATGGCTAGAACTCACGGAAACCCTCTGATAACTTCTCAATCCATACGCAAATCATAGGTGCCTTACATATGGACTGGAGGGCACCCAAACCTTCTTAGGAGATGCCCTCTTAGGAGAAGCTCTAATCTCAGCACTAAAAAAAAAAAAAAGCAATGCAAATATAGTCACAACCAGTGAAGGACTGGAGCATACCCTAACTAGTGTGTGCACAGAATGCCATGATAGGCTCAGATATTTTCTGAATGTATAGCTAAAAAAAAAAAAAAAAAAATTTTTTATAGCTGATCCAAATAGAAAGCTTTAAAACGGAAATGAGTGTTTGCATGTACCATGATGACAGAGAATACGCAAAGAAAGGGAGAAAGCTTCAAGCCTAGAGAAAAGTAATACGGACTCAAGACATGGGCTGGAGAATCGAGTTGGAACATTCCAGTACTTTGGGCAAATGTAGATCCATTTTCATTCTGCACACTTGTTAGATTATCACAGGGAGGCTCACTTTACATTCCCAGCTAATACTGCTCTCACGCCACTATGGGATGAGAGCCTAAGATTATCCCCTAGGAAGAGCTGAGATCTTGACCCTGCATCTTAGAACAATGGGACAATTCCAAATCGTAAAAGGTCACTTCTTTGAACAGCAGTAAAGTGGTACAGACACAAAAGACGTTTCTACTGAGGAGAAAATTAATGCAAAGGAAATTCTATCAGGTTTCTATAATATGATTTAAATATGAGAAGACACTGGATGCAAAAGGAATATACCATCTCTGGTTAACAGGATAAGGTACGTGATTTTTTAATAAAGTGTTACATTGTAATACAGTGAAACAAATGCCATTTATAAGGAATGTGCATCACATAGTCCTCAACACTCCAAGGAGGTAATCATCACTCAAAACATTACGCAAGACAATCTTACTCTAAGGAACCTACAAGTTGTACGGCATCTGATAGTTCTGCAACTTGGATGTTATGCTAATTTGATTACAGAGCTCCTAACTAATACTTGGTAGAAGCACTTATATAAGCACTGCTGGAAAGGGCTGGATAAGTGTGTGTGTGTGTGTGTGTGTGTGTGTGCGCGTGTGTGTGTTTCACACAGGAATGTCAGGATGGGGCTAAGAATATCCTACTGATAAAATGATTTAAGAAACTCCACATTTCTTGTCACACTTTTAGAAGCAACAAGTGAGACACTTGTCTGCCAGAAAATGTTACACAATCTAGGTACTGATTCTCTTTCTGAAATTAAAAGTTGGTTCTGCCTTAAGCTATTCTACGTACCACTTTCACTAAGCAACCTGAAATACTCAAAATGAGTTGTTGTTTCAAAGATAAATCTCCAAATAAATACGTGCAGAAGCAATAAGGAAATGGATTTAAATCATTACCCATGTCCCATAGCAATAAGACACTAAGATTGATATTTCCAGATCCTTCTTTGATGGTGAACCCTATACATAAAGAATGTCTTTCTTCCTTTCTCCTTCCTTCCTTTCTCTCTTGTAAGTTGCTTTAGTATTTTAACATATCTCAGACTATTAAAATTTGGAGGAGTCTTAGGGTCTACATGGATATATTTTTATGATATTTATTATTAGATTATACTTAACTCAAAGAAAAAATTCCATAAACTTATTCTTCCTCCGTGAAATAATTATCACAAGTTGTGGATTACAACAAAGATCTTGCATACAGGATAATGAAACAACAAAAACTATTGTTCTAATGTACCACAGCTCAAAATATAAGTTTGTTGGTTCCTAACCAGTAAAAGTCATTCAGAAGCATACAGTGTTTTCAATTATTTCTTGTTTGTTTTTTTTTCCACTTTGAAATTGTATAGTTTCTTTCTCTGCATTTTTTACATGTTGAATAACCATATATGAAATTAATCTATCTCTAGGAAAAATAAAGACAAAACATTCTTGAAAATGACTGCTCATCAGCATAATTTTTTAAAAGAATAAGACACAATATTTGTCTTTTAAGGGGCTGGTAGGATATATTGCTGCTGCCTCTGGTTCATTTGCCTAATTGAAGATAAAGTCTCAAACCAACAAGGTGGCCAGCATCGTCTCCATTTATTGCCCCAGAGAATTAGAACATTGTTCTAAATTATTTACTTATACTCTCATCTGTGGAGCTTATGGTCCCAAAGCAAGTTCTTTTCACCTCAGACATTTTCAATAACAAGTGGCTAACTGGTACCACAGAAAGTGTTTCAGTTATCCTGTTGAGACCTTTTTCTTTGTGGTTATTTAGGTGCTTTAAGTATTTAAACAGGGATTTAAAAAAAAAAAAATGTGGTCCAAATTCCTCAGGCTCATAAATGTAAAGGGAGCTTAGTTAGCTACTTAAAAAATCAGAAGAAAATTGACAGCATGACTTACATATGCCACAAATCACCCCATCTAATTATCCACATAAGTAAATGTTTATCAGATTGAAACTGTCTCGAATAGAACATAAATTAATAATTTATCTCACATAAATATTTCTAAAGCCCTTGCTACTATGTTGTCTGGCATTTTAATTATCAACCAGCTAGGCAGGAAGTGTCACTTGGACATTGCCATAATGCAGGCTCAGATATAGAAAACGTGACACGGCACCTGGGCACTGAGAAAAGATGTACTTTTCTGAAAAGTCATGAATGTTGAAAATGTATAATAAATAGAGAGAAATTAATAAATTAACCAGGATATTGCTTACTAAACTTTCCTATCAGTAATTATATTAAAACATATTGTAAATAGTGCGTAAAGTGGTCATTAAGTATTTTTCTCATCAAAGCCAACAGAGCCTTCTCAAGGGACAGATTATAACAATTCCCTCCATGGTGTTAGCTGAGGTTAGGTAAGACCAGGAAACATGTTGACTGAAAGGAGTAGAAGGGATATCTGCACAGACTAGAAAGACACCCAGCAAAATAGCTCTTGGGTTACCAGACATAAAAAAGGAGAAGGGAGTCAGACAAAGAGAACTTCTAACTGGCCTTTTCCCTAGACTATTAATGGTATTTATCTTTAAAGCATCATATTATTTCCAGCATCAGCAAAATTTTTACATAAGTCTGGCAGAACACTCTAAAGCGATTTAAAGTACGAAACGAGAAATAATATAATGCCATCTAGCTTGGTTGCTAATTTGTCTCCACAGACAAAGCAAAGAATTTTGGCTAAATTTTTAAAAAATAAAATTAAAAAATGAACATACTTATTATTTCTAGTATTTTCAGATAATATTTATTCATAACAAACTAAATGTCCCTACATTTTTTGAATCTGCATTTTCCGTCAGTGAGCTTTCTTATTTATGTTGTTATGGTTTCCAAATTTCTTCAACAATTTATATATTTTCCCATAAATTATGAGTGTGCACAATATCCACTTATACTATAAATGTTTGGGAAACATTACCGTGGCTGGCTTTATAAAATTTACTTCCAAGTTTCTGTACTAGCCCTTGAGGCCTTGTCTGGAGTGGGTGGGAAATTCTACCTTTGATGGGCCAAGCCCACTCTCCTTTAAGAAACACTGACCCTGAGTCCCTCTGAGCCCCTCAGGCCACTCCAGGGCTGACAGCAATAGTTAAGGTTACTACTGACTAGATTTTAGCAGATGTCCACTCTCTATGGCCCTCAGATCTTTGGTAACTCTCTCGGATTGGGTTATATTTCCCATTGGTTATCTAGGAAATTCCCAAACTCAATACACTTACCTCACCTTCCTGGAAACCCTGGTGGCATGGTGGTTAAGAGTTCGGCTGCTAACCAAAAGATCAGCAGTTCGAATCTACCAAGTACTCCTTGGAAACCCTGTGGGGCAGTTCTACTCTGTCCTATAGGGTTGCCATGAGTCGGAATTGACATGACAGCAATGGCTTTGGTTTTTTTTTTTAATCTCTCCTTCCATGCAGGAAGACTGGGTTTGATCCCCAACCAATGTAACTGAGGTGCAGCCACCACCCATATGTCAGCGGAGGCTTGCATGTTGCTGTGATGCGGAACAGTTTTCAGGAAAGCTTCCAGACTAAGACTAGGAAGAAAGATGTAACAATCTACTTTGAAAATCAGCCAGTGAAAACCCTTTGGATCACAATGGCACGATCCACAACTGATCATGGGCATGGCACAGGACTGGAAAGCATCTAATTCCCTGTGAACGAAGTGGCCATTAGTCAGGGCCAACTCCACAGCAGGTAACGGCAACATTACCAAATGAATGACAGATTGGTTCATTAATTCGTTTCTCATTGATGACTGGCACAAATCTCAGAAGGGATGAAAACACAAATAAGAGAGAGATTCAGCTCCCAAGGTGTTCGCCATCTGATGGGACAAAGAAGATTTTATGGCAAGAACCATAGTAGTACAATGTAAAAGACATCAAGTGTCATAAATGTGAGCTAGATCCAGTGCCATCTGGGTTCAAAGGAGGGAGAAAATATGTCCAACTGCAGGACTCAAGGAAGCCTTTTTGGGAGAGGTGGTATTTGACTTGGCTGGGACTTGAAAGATAGATAGAGTTGAATGTAGAAATAATGATGAGATGGGGGAGAGGAGGAATGATTGGGCAGTATTAGAACATTTGAAGAAAAAGAAATCTCATGCCTAACCCATAATACAAAGAGAAGATTCTATTTCCTTAATAAAAGATTTTTTTAAGTACAAGAAATGATAAAGTGGTAGGAGACATTTTGAAATGAAAATAATACAGTCCATATTAATATAATTCTGAACTACCGGAGTATATAAAACTAACCAGTATATACAACTACCCCCCAAAATGAAGTAATACTAGATAATCTGTTCAGCCTTTTTGTCACCTGCAACAAATTAGGCTTTCAATATGCAAAACATCTTCCTTCCAGAAAAACAAATGATCATGATTCCATTTAATTGTAATTTAATGAGGCATAATTTATTCTTTAAAGTGATATACACCAGGTGTGTACTGAGGAAACTGGCCCAGCCAAACCCCAGTGCTTCTCTTTAGAAAAAGTCTCAAACGAGCTGGAAACTGCTTTCATTTCTGTACATTTTGTTTCTGTTTGTGGCAGTTGAAGTGGGAGGTAAAAAGGGTACCTTTCAGTGGTCACACATTTATTATAACATGTACCTTTGAAGTAACTCAATCTAGTAAATACTCATTTACCATATAAAGAGAACAGTTTGAATATGTTGGTTTCCAATCTACCCAAAGGTAAATATTAGAATGTCATATAAACCCCAAAGGTCACTTATGTGCACTGCTGATTGCTATGCTAAAAGTAAAATCATATTCTTGACACTTCTTTAGAAACATTTAGATTACTTTAGAGAAAATAAACCCTATCCCCTAATAATTGGTTTAAATTACTAATTAGGTAATGCATGAACAATTATGTTGTTGTTGTTGTTGTTAGCTGCCATCGAATTCGTCCCCGATTCATGATGACCCCAGGTGTTACACAGTAGAACTCCATAGGGTTTTCCTGGCTATAATCTTTATTTATGCAAGCAGATTACCAGCCCTTACTTCCACAGAGCCACTGGGTGGGTGTGAACCACCAACCTTTAGCTGATTGCAAACTACCTGCACCACCCAGGCTCCTCTGAACAAATTATATAAGGTATTGAATGACAGTCCTCTTCAGAAATAAATTTACAACTCCTTAAAGATGCATGATTCAAAAACATACCTAGAGTTTTTAACAGAAACACATGGTGCTATAATCAATCAGCAAGATTTAAAAAAAAATCTGAGATCCTTTCATTATACAGATTAAAATCACAGAAGGTCAGAGCTGGAAGAGGCCTTGATGCTCCTACAGACCAAGCCTCCATCATGCCCCAAGCATGACCTGTCACATACTTCACTTGAAATTACTTACAGTGAAGGCAAAAAAATTTTCTCCAAAGGTACTCCTCCTGTTTCACTACCCCCTTTTGCATGCTTATGTCTATTAATTTACACAGCATTCTGAAACGCCTGGGTCCAGCCAAAAACTGGAATCCTCACAAGAAAGCCAGGTAATACATATTCCTGGCCTAATCACAGTGAACTCTTAAATTTCAGCGGCTAACCCAGGGTGAGCTGAAGCAGTGAAATCAGTTGCATGACTGTAGAAGGTGTTGACACCCTACCATGAGAAAGCTGACCCAATGGAGTCCTTTCTCTCCTAATCCCCCATCTCATTTCCTTCTAGATGCTCCTGAGAGCATTTTCTCCTCTGCTCACAAATATAAAGAGGCTTCCTGGGTCCCATAATCATAATCTACAACCCTACTATGAACCTGCCTGCTGAAATTCATTTGTGTAATACTAAAAACATTCACACACCCCCACGCTCCCCAGCGTATTGCTTAGCCATGAAACCAGAATACTTAGTCTGATTTGAATAAAAGGTATACAGGTCACAACAATGACAATTTGATTTTTATTATTAAAAATGATGGGTTAAATCCTCAAAGAAAATGTCGTTATTGCATTAGTTTAATAAAACCTCTCTTTTATTATAATATTTCTTTATTAGGAAAGACAGCCTATGCACGTGGCATTTTTGTAGGATAGGGGTGGACAGAATTGAGCATCTAAAGGGAATTAATGTACTTTGCAAATATAAATGCATATACAAAAGTAACATTAGCAGACAAATGTTACAGAGATGAATGTTCAAAAGCTCTGTGTATATAGGTGTAGATGTATGTATACTCCATGTACATCTAAATATACATATTGCACTTAGTGGCTAGAATATAAGAAAAGAGGGCTCTAGAAAGTACTGAATGCAGATTTTATATGTTTCTGAGGAGTGGGACTCATATCTTTGCTGAACAGCCAATAGCAGCGCCTAGTAGGCCACATTATTGAAAGCCTGACTCACATTATACCAAAGATCTTTTCATTCAGCCTATTGAAAACAATTAAGATAATCGAAACTAAAATTTGGGGCCATGCAAACACCACTTTAAAACCAATATTCCATGTACCCAAAATCTGCAATTTATGAAATGAAGCACTCCCCTCGCAGACAGCTTTCTTTCTGGTGCATATAATAAAAAACTTCACTTGTGCCACCTGACACATAAGAATACAGTGAGCATGGAACACATAGCGAGTGGGTGCAACAGAACATTCTTGAAACTAAAGCAGTCTGAGCTATCTTAACTGCAGTACCTATGTCCAAGCCACACTTGAGCATACACAATGAGGAACTTAGCCAAAACCAGACTCCTGGCAACTTCACGATTTTTTACTTCCTTAATCTATGCAATGATAGATGCAAGTAGATAAACAGCTCCATCTCATCATGTTCCCCCTTATCTCTTCCCCTCCTTGTCATTAGAAAGTCTCAGATACTGGAATAGGGGGCTACACACAATCCAAGTCAAAATTTTCTAAACACATTAGCACAAAAAAGCAAACAGAACTGAACAGGTTCCCTTTGGAAACATTTTACCAGTGGTGTTCTCAGCTCTGGGCACGTACGTGGTTTCTACTAACACCTCAAGTACCTGGCACCATGACTATTTCATTCACAAAGTTTGGGCCACTGTTATTCCTAGTTTCCATGCGTGTTCACTGTAACAACTGTTGGCAATCTGCCCCCAAAATTTACTAGCTTTGGCTACTTTGTCAAAACATTGGCAAAAATAGCATTTTCTGAAAAGAAAACAAAAGAATTACATTTACTGAATATTCATATCTCAAATGTATCAAATGCATTCAGATATAAGGAGTAAAGCAGTCTATTAACATACATGTTAGCTCTGTCCTAAAATAACTACAACACATTACTCTCTCCTGCCTAGATGTTTTCCCATTAACTTCAATCACCTACAGGGTCAAGGGCATCTGCTCTTCCACAGCACCTGGACACACATTGCAGTACTTATTATATACTACACTGGGGGTGCTAATTTGAAAGACTGTTCCTTGTACCTCCTTTAAGAAGGGGTTGTGACTTCTCCATGACAGCAGAAATGATTCAGAATAAAGTGGTTATGACTGTGAGTTCTGAAGTCAGACTTTCTAGGTGCAAAATTGGCCTCCAATTGGACAAACCTGTTGTCGTCAAGTTGATTCCAACTCATAGTGACCCTACAGGACAGAGTAGAGCTGCCCCATAGGGTCTCCAAAGAGCAGCTAGTGGATTCAAGCTGCCAACCTTTTGGTTAGTAGCTGAACAATTAGACAAGGATTAATTAATTTCCCTATGCCACAGTTTCCTCACCTGTAAAATGGAGTCCCTGGGTAGTGCAAACAGTTAACATGCTTGTCTACTAACTGAAGGTTGGAGATTCGAGTCTACCCAGAGGTACTTCAGAAGAAAGGCCTAAGGATCTATTTCCAAAAAATCTGCCATTGGAAACCCTGTGGAGCACAGTTCTACTCTGACACATGTGGGGTGGCCACGAGTTGGAATCGACTCGAAGGCAACTGGTTTAAAATTAAGATATAAGTCTACTTCCCTCACTGGGTTCCCAAAAGAGCTTAAAATAGTACCTGAACATACTAAGTGTTCTAGAAATGTTAGCCATCATTAGAATGCCTAGCATAGTTCCCGAATGCTTAATATTTGTTAAATAAGTAAATACAGAACTAACACCAAAGTACAATTCTCATTTTAAATTTGTAACTTTAAATATTCAAGGTACTCCACTTATATTTTGCTAAAATGTCTCCCCATAGAGAAGGCAGAAAATATAAAAAATAACTTTTAGGAAATGGAATAATTAAAATATGGGGGGAGAGAAGAGGGTATAATGAGAAACTGAATAAGCTATATAGTGAAATAACCATAAAGATATTCAGGGATAACACTAAACTAAGATATTCACTTTATGCTTCAGAAAAGTAAAAATTATCTTTAAAAAAAAAAAAAGCTTTTTTTCTTTAAGTAACTTTGCAATAATTTAAAATAAGCCTTAATCTGTGCCATTGTTTAAACTTGGATCACAATTCTTAGTGGATCTTGAAACTGATTTATCAAATCATAATTAGTTTTTTTATGATGAAATGGAATTAAATAAATCAGAAAATACCAGAGTGTTTCATACATGGCAAGGGTATTGTTTCCTGAAGGTTTTGTTTTGGAAATATAGAGATAAAGACAAAGATGGAAATGAGATAGAGCTAGAGATGTAGGTGTGTGTGTGTATGTGTGTGTGTGAGAAAACACCAACCCATGATGTAAAAAAAGTGTTTCCTACTGGGTGGTGTAGTCAGAGAAGTTTGAAAGTAAATACTATAGTCCACAGTGGTAATTTTAGGCACAAAAGTTATAGACAGAATTTAAACAATGTTGTCACTTCCAATTGACTTCAAATTGATTCAATTATATTTTTCTCACAGCATTTCTGGCCTTTAAACTCAGTTCCCTTTATTTGAACAAACATGCACTTAACCCCAGGCCAAGTGGTCATCATTTAATCAACAGCCATAAAAGGAACACTCCTTGTGTATGATTTTGATTTTTTGTTTTGTTTTTTCATTACATTGCTTTAAAGAAGCAATGCTGAGAAGAAGTATATAAATAACGGGATCTAAAGCTAGAATTTCCTTGTTTTTGTATTATAAAAAATTCCACTTTAATTATGAAACATCACCCAAGATTTGAGGAGACTAGCTGAGTAGTGGAAACCCTGGTGGTGTACTGGTTAAGAACTATGGCTGCTAAGCAAAAGGCCTGCAGTTTGAATCTACCAGGCACCCCTAGGAAACCCTATGGGGCAGTTCTACCCTGTCCTACAGGGTAGCTGAGTTGGAATTGACTCCGTGGCAATGGGTTTTTTAATTTTTTTTTTAGTTAAGTAGTAAAACAGTAGGCTTTTACATTAACTGTGAAGGTCTCTCCTGAGACTGACTCAATAGAAGAGAAATAAAGTCTTTATTGGGGACAGAGACCCCTATCTGTGTAAAATGAGTTTACCACTCCTTGTTAGAAAATGGTGCCAAAAGCTTATAAAACCATCAACAAAAGAGAGAAAAACCTGAATTTTCTATAATTAGTACCCCCCCCAAAAAAACTCATTGCCTTGAGTTGAGTTAATTTCGTTTGATTCACAGTGATCCTATAGGACAGAGTAGGACTGTCCCCATAGGGTTTCCAAGGCTGTGATCTTTACAGAAGCGGACTGCTACATCTTTTTCCCTTGGAGCTCCTGGTGGGTTCAACCTTTTGGTTAGCAATACGCGCTTAACCACTGCACGACCAGACCTCCTTTTAGAAATAGAGAAGGTTGACTCACCTGCTGTTAGTCATTCACATTTACATACTCTCCTATTTCACAAACAATGCCATCTTCTCCCTGGAAGCTGCTTAGATTAGCCCTTTAACCTAACCAATCCAGGTTTTTTGGCCTGAGAGAGCCTAAAAACCCAAAGGTGCTAAATAATCATAGTTTTTATACATGTAGTGAAATCACTACTTAGAGGGCCACCCTCAAGACACTGCTATCCTGGGAGATATTAATACTATTATAATCTTTCAATCTATGAATTCAAGCCACTGATTCTGAAATGAAAGATTGCTTATTTTATGAAGCAAGCGGGGCCATCCCTTCCTACTTTATTAATTTAATGTTCTGAAATCAAAAGAGGGTATATTATTTACTTCAAAACCCAATAAAATGTTCATGCCTGATCTGCGGCATTTCATATTTACAGCCCTTCTTTCAATGGGTGGACTTCCTTTTTCCTCATGGGTTTCCTTGTCATTTTATAACCAGTTCACTGGACCATGGAGTCCAGACACCTGGATTTACATTTTTTTTTTTTTTTTTCTGTTACTGTATGGCTTGCTGAGAGCCTGTATCTCTATTGGATACCGATGACTGAGACCAGATGCTGGCAGGGAAAGAATTCAGAATCTCTTGGAAGTAAATTTTTCTAGAAAGATAAGCTGTGCATGTAATTAAATTATGCCTATCTTTGGCTAACAATACATATAAGTCAAACACAGGAATTAAAAGAGAAGTTTCTCTTCCGTCCCCACGGGCCACCCCCCCGGAAAAAAAAAAAAAATGACTAGCAATGTATTGAAGCTCAGACTCCCAAATATTTTGGTTGCCAGGATTTTCATTTTGCTGCTACGCACAACTCCATGTACAAAGCATAATGTTTATCAAGTCCTTGGACATTTTTAACCCCAATAATATGTGGGGTTCATACACCATAAATACTGTGTCAATAAAGCATAGAAGCAAAATCCACATCATTTCACACAAAGACATTTTCATTTCCAGTCGTTGGTTGGCCTTACTGCCAACTTTCCAATCATCAACTAATTTTCCAATCCACTGAAAACATTCTCCAATTGCTAAGTGACTTCATAAATTTTACTTATGATCTCAGCCTTAAGGTTCTTTAAAGGGTGTGGCTTTGATGAGCAAATAGCACTTTGTTTTTTGTTTGTTTGTTTTTTGTCTTGTTTACAAAGTCTCATTTAAAAAAAAAGTACTCAAACGAGGACAGGCCAACTAAATGAGTTCCGAAAGGATCTTTAGAACCTTCGCTAACAGCTAAGGGCAGGATGCAAAGCTTTCTCAAGCAAGGACTTCAGCAAAAGGTCGTGAAGTGTATTAACTCAGAGACTTTTTCACTGAACTGAAGAAGGAGCAAGATACCAAGCTGAAGACCTACTGTTACAGAATAACAGCACATTTTACAAAACATATCTGTGCTTCGACTGAAAACATGCTTCAAAGAACTGGCTCAACAGAGCTACCTGAGACACAAAATTAACCTGAAACTTTCTGAGTTATGACATGGTCTGCTAGAGAAAAAAGAAAAACAACTTGACTACATAAATAATGAATGTGGCCCAAGCCTCATTTTCAAATGATACAAGCTTCTTGCTGTTTTTATGTGTAAGGATGCTTCCTGAACTCAACTACCAAGGTAAGGGGACAGAGGAGCTGCGAACCACAGATTACGTGAGGATCATACCCCTTTTCTGGCTAAATTCTAACACTCTCACTCACACGTGGCAGGACATCCATTCCAATGGATTTAGCCTGGTTTGGATCAAAGCTTCCTCTACTTCATTTAACAGATTTGCTGAGATGGAAGGTCTCAGAGGAGAAACAATGTTAGTAAATGGGGGATTTCTGAATATATGAATATGTAGGTCATTGGATCCTTAAATAAATTAAAGAATAGTTTATCTATTAAGGAAGACTCATTGTACATATTTTATGAAACCATGCTTATTATAGGTTAATGGACATCCCAGAACCATTCCTCAGTAATAGCAAATCTTTTTTAACACTGTCATAGGCCTCTAATTAATTTTTTAAGTCTATAAAATGGCAAGGAGCAAAATAACACCTAAGGTTAGGCTTCATAATCAAACTGTCAAAATGCAAAGATATAAACAGCAAAACAGTCAAGCAATTTATTTTATGTCCATAGGCCTAGCAGGTAAAAATATGTCAAAACTAAAATAAATTCAGAATTCAAAAAAGGTAAGAATGATTATGCAAAAAAAAAGAGAGAGAGAGACATGATGGAGCACTGCCTAATCTTGCTTCTCAAGGTTACTACTCCCACAGACATCAACTGCATCACTGACAGAGCCCTGGCGATGGGCAGGGCCCAGGTGCACAGCTACGCTGCTGCGCATATACCTAAGTCACCATTCAGACACACTAAGAATGATTTCATTTAAGTCACGTTTGGCGAATCTCATGGAGCCTCCAATCCTGTCTCTCTTACCTCTGTTCTTCTCCTCTCCCTTCCCTTTCTCTCCCCACTCCCCCTACTTTTGATATTCATAAGTAAATCCGGCCAATAGCAGTATCAATCCATTGAATTATACAGTTATAGGAAGCTCAAGTTTAAAATAATAATAGTAATAATATTTTCAAAACAAAAGTAAATCTGGCCAATAGCAATATCAGTGCATTGAATTACAGAGCTATAGGAAGCTCAAGTTTCAGATAACAATAGTAATAATATTTTCAAAAGTATTACATACAGTAAAAAATCTTACACTATTCACATAATATCTTGCATATGGCTTGTGAAGGGAATGGGTGTAATAGTGAAAAAAAATTTTTTTTGATATGCTTTATTCAAACTACAACGCCATGGCATAACCAAATGCTAATTAGGCTAGCAATGGCACTGACCTACAATCTGGAATGAAAAGCAGATCCTGAGATAAAAATTCCTGTACAGGTGATTTATTAAGGAAGTGCTTCCAAGGAAAACAGATGAGTGAATAGTAAAAGCAGGACACGGAAGGAGGAAAGCCAAGCCAGCCTCTGGCTCAGCCTGACCCTGAGATCTTTGGAGTGGAAGTTACGTCTCAGAGACACTCCTACTATAGAAGGCAAGTGAGCCGGGCTTCCATCCTCCTGCATCCATCAGACATGGACCAGGCATTTCTGGCTCTCTGCCAGTATGAGCAAAGCAGGCTCCAGCAGCCTGAGGGGAGTCCTTTGAATAAAGAGCAGAACAACAGATACAGGCTTTCAGAAGTGAAAACATGAGGGAAGAGGGCTGGGTGAGGACAACAGAGGTGGGGAGCATCAAAAAGGTAAAAAAGGAACTGAGGGGACTAGAGCAGAGCAGGGACTTTATCTACATTAACCTTCTTCTGCCTTAACCTTGACCTTACCACCTCACTTTGTGTCCAGAAATCAAAATGCTTAGAAATGCATCATGGGATCTCCAGAATATTAATGACCAGATCAGAAAACATCTTACCACTTTTACCTTACTGTTCTTATGGGTCCCATTTGCCACAAAGGTCTTCAGAGACATGAAATATTCTTTCAAAAGACTAGTAAAGAAGAAAGTGGTGGTAGATACTCAGAATATATTTTATATAAGCTTATAATAGCAAAATAGCCTTCTGCCATTGTAAAAGTATGGACAGGACACAACACTCTGCTATACTTTGCATCTTGAACTACGTTAGTCCCACGTCCATGCTGGAGATCCAACGTCTGCCAGGGTACTGCCTACCAAATGTGATGTTTCCCTTGCTCAGAATATGTGACTTAATTTTATGTTCTTAGTTAGATGGTATATGTTTGTGTTAACAAACCAATAGCAATAATAGAAAAGAAAATAATAGAAATAAAAAAATAAATAATAAATAAGATTGGCAAAAAGGTTATCTATTCCTGAGTCCAGTAGAAGTCAAGGAAGACCTTGTCATGAAGAGTAGATGGAGAGCCACATTATCAAACAAATGTATCTTATTTTTTAAAAAGATATATTGGTTAAAATAAAAATGCATTAAAACAAATATCTCTATTCCCTTAATTGTTATTTTACATCATCATTCAAGTGATATACTTTCAGTGGCAATGGCTCAGATTTACAAAGTAATTAATAGCTTCTCTTTGGAGAATTGGCACTTTCAAATGTTATTTATTATGAATCTGAGTTTTTCGTCTGAACTGAAAAACTAGGTATATACATGTTTTTACAATTCTAGCTTTATTTATGAGTGTTGTGCATATGATTTCATCTTCTACACACGCACACACATAGATTGATTCTCGGTACAAGCATCAATCATAAACCCAGAAACACAAATAGTAGGGTGACAAAGCGCATCAAGTTGCTTTGGTAATAGATGAGTAATAGAGATCATGAGCTATTTCTGGAAAATATTCAATGAACTGGGGATATGCTACATATTAGTGAAGTAAGTCTGAGGTTCACTTTAGGTTTCCATTGAAAATGAATGTTACGATTCTATTTGCTTTGAGGGAAAAAAAAAGCTGAGATTCTTTTCTGATCTAAAAATCAAAAATTTCTTCATTATCTATAAAGTTGTTGTTATTTCGTTATGATAGCTTAGAAATTATTATATTATTCATAGATCTATGATTCCACACAAAAGAACCTCAACATTTGGAAAATCCAGTGGTTGATTTCACGGGGCATAGCACACCATATTTTCCATTTAACAATGCTGCTGGTAAAACCCAGCTGGCCAGCTTTGCTGTTAGTGACTACAGTACATATACAGCAAAAACAATCTGTCTGCTGACCTCCAGCTTAAGTTCAAACTATGTCATTCTGTCAATACCATCTACCTTGATTAGGTTGGGCTTTATACACAACAGGTTATGATCCCTGAGGGATGAAAAGCTTTCCCAAATTAAAAGCAGAATTTTAAAAGGAAATACTCATACATTCCTATGCAGTTTCCATTTGATATCCTCAAGGCTGGCCCATGAACTCAAGCTCATGTTGATTGGAAGTGAATGTTTCTTTCTGGGTGTAGCCATCTCACAAATTTAATGGCAGGAGGAAAATAATAAAATGTGCTCCATGCTTCAATTAGACCTTTTATAACTTGGTATTTGAAAGATGGCAGTGCCAAAGAAAAATCATTAATGCATAAAAATAGACAAAAAGGATTGTTCAGGAGAAGACAGCCCTCCAGGAGTCTGGGGCCTTGGCAGAGCACACCCTCACACCAACATGGTCTGTTTTTTGTCAAGCCTCATTGTGAGACTTCTCTCATGCTTCATGCTATTTGGATAAAATTTACACTATCTTTGCTTCTAAAACGCAAAGTAATACACCCATGCTTTCAATTTTCTCCTCAGCCAAAAAAAAAAAAAAAAGGAGCTGTATATATAACCTGGCAATAATATGTTGGCTAGCCATGAATGATAAATGAAAGAACACATACAACTGCAAAATGCAGAGTCAAAAGATGCATCCTTCCCATTTGTATTTTGAAATACCATGCAAAAGACTTGCTCAAAAGGACTACAGCCTTTCATAACCTCAGTCCAGATAATTATGGACACACGAACGCTGCCTGAGTACTTTGAGTCGTTAGTAGAAAGTGGTGCAGTGACGTATGGAACATGTGCAGACCTCTCTGAACCTCTGAACTCATTTTCAAAAGATGTAAAGAGACTCTGTCAATAATAAAAAGAATGCATAAATTAGCGAAGAGTCAAGGGAGCAAGAGATTTCACTCCTCTTGGTCTCCTGCCATACCTAATCTGTCAGCACCAACCTCAAACAATCCCACTGTGTTTCTTCCCTGCTCTACTCCTGCAGTTCCAGCTTTGCTGAAGATTGTTACCAAACCACAGTGGTTGGTTCCATTACTAACTCATGCTGTTTAACTTCAGCTGAGGCTACCAACTACTTCACAAATTTTCATTGACTCCCTATCACACTCAAGCTGTCAACCACTTCTGGCTTCCCTTTGAACAACAAATTTTAGAAAAAGTAATTTACAGCTCCTGCTTCTGTATCCTCAAGAGCTTATCACTCCTTACCTCTTGAATTCTGGCTCTTGACCCCACCACTCCAGTAAAAGTATACTGTAAAGTTTGGCCAAGACCTCTCATGGCATGGTTTCAAGCTACTTTCTCCGAGGCTTCTCAGCTTCCCACATGTGGGCCAGTCTTCTCTGGAAACTCTACTCATATCCTCTACAACTCCCACTACTATTCTTCCATCTTTACCTGTCCCCAACTTTCCTAGTATTTCTTCTCTTTTCCTGGTATGTAGTGATGGTAGTTGTTTCTCCAGCTCTTTCCCCGACTCTAAGTCCCAGGCTCTGTCAATAAATTTCTAATCTCTTCTCCTAACCCTGACAACAATCCTTAGCACTAAATTCATGTTTTAAATTATGGCTACAAATCTTCACTTAAGGAATCTGTCAGCACTTCGAAGTCCAAGCCTTACTCTAATCATCTTTTTCTATATCGTCCTTGATGCTCTTAAAATTTTCACCTCTATTCTCTCAGTCGCCAGGCTCAAAACCTTAGTCTTATCTTTACTCCCTCCCCCATTACCTATCCAGGCAGTTGCACTTCCGATCAACTTTACTTCCACAATACCCCCTTGACTCAGCACCCTCCACTTCAGTGTCACCAGCCTAGTTCAAAACCACCATACTTTTCAGCTGGACAATTATGGCAGCCTCCTAAACAATATTCCTACCCTTTTGCTGTTGTAAGAGGGAAAAACCTTCCTAAGGTCCAATTCTAATTATTGAATCATGGCATGTTCCTACATAAAACCTTGAATGGTTTCTACTGCTTATTAAATAAAGTTCAAAGTTCTTAGCATGGCCCTCAAAATCAAGCCTCACTCCACCCCATATATACACCTTGAAGTTGTATTATGTAGCTTTACTATCAACTACAAACTATTCCTGCATTTTTCTGAATTCATTTTCTAATGAATTTCCTTAGCCTAAAATGCCCTTCTTTATCTTTGCCTGTTAAATAATTTTCCTCCTTCAATGTCTAACTCGCAGGCAGTCTCACACTCTAGTTAGTTGTTTATACACGTCCTCACTCATGATGTTTCTTCATTTTTGCATCTGCACAGGCTTTGCTTCCTGCCCTGCATTTAGAAGGGTAGCTAAGCTGAAACCCACTGTCCTCAGGAAGATTTACAGCCTTCACTCTACTGGAAGTATTCTTCACCCCCAACTTACCACCAACCCCAGTACAACCATTGTTTACACCCTCCTACGTTATCCATGGGTACACTTTTTTTCACTACAAGAGAGTTAGCTCCTTGAGGCTACGCATACTTTTTTATTACTCACATAAAGGCTACATTAGTGGTTCAAACAACATCAGCATCACCTGGAACCTTGTTAGAAAGGCAAATTCATGAGCCCCACCCTAGACCTACTGAATGAGAAACTCTGCAGCAGGGCCCAACAATTTGTGTTTTAACAGCCCGCAGGGTGATTCTGATGTACAGTGAAATTTAAGAACCACTGATGGAGAAGAATGCCTTAAACATATGAGACCTCAAGAAAATGTACTTGAATAAACGGCTTACCTTTTCATCATTTAATATTAGATTAGCATATTATTTCCTCAAAACATAAAAATATGAATAATTTATCCATGATCACTTTACCAATATATTAAACCTAACATGTACATTTTGAGGAGCTTTTAAAAATTATAGAAATGATGACAGATAATGACGATCTTTTTATAAAGTTTAGTAACAAGCTAAGCTAAACTATACAGTATATTGTTTTACACTGATAGTTTTAGAATGGCTTAAAATTAAAAAAAAATTTTGATTTTAAGTCGTTCTAAAACTATCAGTGTAAAACAATTTTTTTTAAGTCAAGGGGGATGATAATCACAAAATTCAAGATTGTGGTTACATCTGGGGAAAGGCAGGTGGAGAGGATGGGGAAGGGGCACACAGGGAGATCTGAGTCATTGGTAGCATTTTGGGTCCTGGGATGGGTGGTGAGTTAATAGGTGTTCATTATATTATTGAAATTAATTAATTAATTGGGTTAAGAACTAAGGATTATTAATTCTGTGTGTTCTGAGATTCATAAGCCTTTTTAAAAGAGATTAAGACATGTCACCATTTTATCCCTGTTGTGTGCCATCAAGTCAATTTTGACTCATAACAACCCTGTATGACAGAGTAGAACTGCCCCATAAGGCTTCCTAGGCTGTAATCTTTACAGGAGCAGATTATCGGCTCTTTTCTATCATGGAGCCGCTGGTGGGTTCAAACCACTGACCTTTCAGGTAGCAGCCAAGCACTTAACCACTGCACCACCAGGGCTCCTTCTTCTGTCCCTAGGATTATTCTCAACCATCAGTCGCAACTTCCAATGCTAATTGTACCTGTGTGCGGTTGAATGCCACTCTTGCAAAGACAGCTTGGGATACACTGGCCCTCTTCAGCTCATCTCTGACTTGCTGGTAGATATCTGGAGAGACTTCCACAGACGAGTTGGTTGGCTCTGGCTTAACTGCTCGGGGAATGGGCGGATGGTTCAGGAACTGCTGGTTGATGGCTTGAGGATGCTGGTGAGCCAGGAGCCGGCTAACGGCAATCTGTTGGTTTATCAGATGGGCCATGGCTATTTGTTGCCTGACAAGTTGTGGACTGAGCTGGGGAGAAAGAAGACCAGGGCTTATGATGGGCTGTAATGCGGGCACTTGGTTTCGGATTGGAGTACTGTGGTGGATTTGGCTATGAGGAGACTGTTCGTTGGTTTTCCCCAGGGATGCCAGCTGGTTCATATTTGGTAAATGCATTGGACGCTGGCCCAGAACACAATAGTCTGATAGGTTTTCTCGTTCCACTCTTTCCACTGTTAAGAGATAAAAATGATAAGTCACCATTATTTTAATTGGTATAATTTATTGCTAATATATGTAGTACTGAATTATTATATCTTTTATGTATTGAGATAAACTTTTTTAAAACAAAGTTGAAAGCCCCAGAGTAAAAGTGAGTTATTCCTTCCTGCAAAATGGTATAAGAATAATTTGTAATAGAAGATATAGAAGTAAAAATATTTACCACGTCAGTTTTCTTAAAGTCCTAGAAGTAGGCATTTTACTGGATAGCCAAGACTGAAACAATTAGCTATCACAATTCTAAATCCTCACATATTACCAAGCTGTATCATCTCCCTCATCACCCTCTCTTACAAAAGCAACGGCTATTCTCATCTTCTGTAGTTTGTGGTTAATAATGCAATTCCTGGTTATAACAGAAATGACAAGGATAGAACTCCTACCAAATTAACTGTTACCTTCTAATAAAAATCTCACATAAATACTAGTATGAAGACATGGAAACATTCACAGAAAATGTCTATCACAGTATATCCATCTATCTACTCACGTGCTCTCTTTTTCATAGAAATATTGCTTTAAGAAATGGATACTTTAATGACTGTGATATGCACTAAGAAAAAAATCTTACAAAATTAATCAGATCACCTCAACTTGCAGTTATAAAAGGTTCTCCTCCTCTTCAGGTTATCTACTTTGTTATAGTTTATTACAGATTTAAAGGGTAGCCTTGAAAAGGGGAAGGAGAAGAAAGTGAGTATCATCTATGTCCAAATATACGGCAGATATTTTTCTTCCCCAAAGATTATTTCTTAGAAAAGAGGGAGTCACCTCAGTGACAAATCCTTATCTAAGTCTCATTACTTTACTTTGTAAAACAAGGTTTTGCTTGGAGACAAAAAAAAAAAAAACTCACCACCACATTAGGCAGAAACAACCTTAATCGTTGGTAGTTTTAAATGCTTATATCAGTTTTTAAGAAAAGATTTCACATAGATTTAGTAATTATTTTTTACAATTGCAAATGTTGGATATGATTATGCAAAACTCTATTAAAGTTAACCTTAAAAGGTACTACATTTGGCAATTACATGCTGGAGATCAAATGTATTCACCTATAGGACAAATTTGTTAAAAATAACTGTCCTCTAATTATGTAAACGGTGCTTATAGTTTGGAATACAGTTTATAGTGACAGCATCATACTTGAATCAAAAAGTACTAAATTCAAACAATTTAAGCCGAAGTGACATGTGCTGGAAATGGCGAGATGACACAAAACAGTGGGTTCAGTGATGACAAAGACACTGGTGTGAAATCACGTGAAGAATCTGAATAAAATCAATCAGTGAACTCTAAATGTGGATGTTTCTTCTGAATTAATATTTTATGTAATGCGATTTTTAAAAAGCATATATGGAAGTAATTAATACATTAAAAATATAAGTAAGTATTTGACCATTTTATCTACACATCTAGAAGTTTATATATTCAAAACTAGTCACTGGGAAAATAAGTGAACACCCATATTTTGAGATCACCATATATTCAGACATACACAGTATTTTTTTCTTTTTTCTTAAAGAACTGAATGCTTTCTTAACTTTCCTATGAACTCCCAAATAAGTCAAAAGCTTACTTAAAACTTCTTTAAAGGTTCAATTTCTAGCTTAATCCCTTCAATGTAATTAACTTAGCTATATGTCACCTTTCCTTCACAAGGTTCAAGGTGGACAAATTATTTTAATCTTATCCTCCAAAGGCAAACATTTTTCAATCATCGTATTAATTAAACTTTAAGGTACACGTTCTTATAACCCAACCAAGCAAATGGTTAAAAGCCTTCAGATAAGGTGATCTAGCATAGTTTCCACAGAACAAAAATTATCATTATTATAATTTCCTTCTTCGAAGAAGAGGTAGAGATCATGAACAGCTTTCTGAGCAAAGGTATACTTTATAGGCAGAAACACTTGGCCTGAGGTAGACACTCAATTCACTTTTGTTTGTTTGCTTGCTTTTGAGTTCAGCCAAAATAAAGACAACTTAAATATTAAATTGTGTTTGTTTCCAGGTATTTAAAAAGCCAAAGTTTTAACCATTTTTTTCAAGTTAAAAAACATACAGTCATCGCCTTCTAGGCATGCTCTGACCAAATGCTCATTTTCCAAAATTTCAGTATTTTAATTTGTTGACTATTTAATTATGTTCGAGTGAGCTTAGTTTCTCGAGATGTATATCTAAATCACCACATTAATAAGAAACAGTCTATTCACAAAGGTAGCCTTAATTATACATACAACTCTGCATAAATGTCAGAACATCAGAGCTCAATGAAACCTGTATGAATTGGTACGAAAAGTCAGAATCATGGCAGGCCATATTCTTTTAAAGTTATACATAATAATTCTTTTTTGTATGAGTTCTCAGATCCTCATGAATTCATGTAGTTAAGAACTGGGACCATAAAGGTATCCTTAGAGACATGTCAGTAACACCATGAAGTACTAACTACTACGTAAATCTCAATGAAGGAATTGCAAATGCATATGTCTACATGTCCAGGAAGACAGCAACAGCAAAAGTAGCCAGCTCCAGGCATACCGGGTAGAATAAGAAAAAAGCTGCCTGGTCCACAGGGAGCAGCCACTACCTTGCCCAAGCAATTTTTGCCTTTCCAGTATAATCATTTCTTCAGATTTTTTTCCCTAAGAAAATGAAAATTCTGAAGTTTCACGTGAAATCTCCTAATTTTTACCTGTTGACGATAAATCTCATGTCAAAACACAAGAAAGACCAAACAAAACATTTCTAAAGACGAGATCTAGCCCATAGGCTGCCAATTTTAAGATTTTGTCTGGAGGGCTAACCAAGCCAGCTGCTATCGAGTTGATTCTGACTCACGGTGAGCCCATCCATGTGTGTCCGAGTAGAGCTGCATTCCACAGGGTTTTCAATGGCTAGTTTTTCAGAAGTAGATCGTCAGTTCTTTCTTCTGGGGCACTTCTGGGTGAACTTAAAACTCCAACCTTCTGGTTAGCAGCCAAATGTGTTAACTGTTTGTACCACCCAGGCACTCCCAATAGGACTAAGGACATCTGATAGAGTTTTCAGCCAGTGAGAGCTCTACCAGTAAAAGTCAGGTCCTTTACTCCTAAGGAAGGAAGAAAGTTACCTGACCACTTTAGAAATCCCTCTGAATCAAATGACTTTAAAAATGCTTCAGAATCAAATACTCATCCACTGACCAAGACAGCGCATGATTTCAGGAATCATTTGAACAGATTTTGCCCCTTTTGAAAAACTTTTTTGTTTTTCTGCTACCAATCATGAGCAATCAGAATGCATTGGGCAAATCTGCTGCAAAAGACCTCTTTTAAGTGTTAAAAACCAAAGATGTCACTTTGAATACTAAGATGCGCCTGACCCAAGCCATGATATTTTCAATTACCTCATACGCCTGTGAAAGCTGGACAATAAATAAGGAAGGCCAGAGAAGAACTGATCCCTTTGAATTATGGTGTTGGTGAAGAATACGGAATACACCAAGGACTGCCAGAAGAAAGAACAAATCTATCTTGGAAGCACAGTCAGAATGCTCCCTAAAGCGAGGATGGCGAGACTTGTCTCGTGTATTTAGCACATGTTATCAGGAGGAATCAGTCCCTGGAGAAGGACATCATACTTGGTAAAGTAGAAGGTCAATGAAAAAGAGGAAGACCCTCAAGGAGATGGATTGCCACAGTGGCTACAACAACAGTCTCAAACATGGCAAGGATTGTTAGGATGGCACAAGACTGGGCAATGTTTAGTTTTGTTGTACACAGGGTTGCTACGGCTTGGAACCAAATAGATGGTACCTAACGACAACACCACCACTCATGACCAAGCAATCAGAATGTGCCAGACTCCATCTGAAAATTGAGCCTGGGCATGGGCGTGTGCCTTGCTTCTTTCCTTTCTGCCTTCCTTCCTTCCCTCTCTCTCCCTCCCTTCTTCCTTTCTTCCCTCTCCCTCCCTCCCTTCTTCCTTCCTTCCTTTCTTCCTTTCTTTCTTTCCGTTTCTCTCTTTTCTCTCTGTTCTTATTTTCATAATCAGAAACTAATCACAATGGCTGAAACACAGACTTGGCAGCCTAGTGTTTTTGCTTTTTCACTCTGCGATGGAAAACATCACGTAAAATCTGTCTTAAGTTAAACCAAGACCAAAGTCAACATGTTGGTTCTAAGAACCCATTTTATTCCTGAGATATTCAGCATTGGCGAAAAAATCTTGAAAAAAGTAGAGGATAAAAAGCAATGCTGCCTCTGATCGTAAAAGCAATATTTACATACATAATAGAAAATATTCTAGATGAAGCCAAAATGCTTACTTATTAAAGAGCAGTTAAAAACACAACTGCTTCCAGGGCTTTAAATCAGAGCTGCAATTAATTCACAGTGAACTTGATTCTACTGTTGCAGTGCTCATGGAGGAGAAACTGTGGACTGGGAAGTGCCTGGGAAGGAATGACATCCTGGCTTCAAGTACAAGTATACCAACAGGACGTGGCTTGAGGAACTATCAGGCAAGAGGGGCTGAGACGTTTCTAGGTCAAGTAAGGGAAAGAAGTTCTGAAGTTATTACAGCGTTGTCTTTTGAAATTATACCAGGTATTTATAACTGCCAGGCAGGGATGGATTAACCAGTAAAAGCAAGGTACACATGGGCCTGAGCGTATTTATCTGCTAATCTGTAAGTCACAATTTCACATGGGTTTCACCACATCTCTGGTGGCACAATGGTTAAGAGCTCGGCTGCTAACCAAAAGGTCCACAGTGCAGATCCACCAGTGGCTCCATGGAAACCCTATGGGGCAGTTCTACTCTGTCCTATAGGGTTGTTATGAGTCGGACTTATTGGGTAATCTGTCCCTGCTGCCAGGTTGATTCTGAGGCATTCTAAAGTTTGAGAATCACTGTGCTATATTGTCTTTGTTTTTATGTTGGGTGTTCTTTTTTTTTTTTTTTTTAGATTATATCAAACAGTTATAACTGTCACATTTCCTTTTTTCTCTTATCTTTAAGGAGCCCTGGTGGCACAATGGTTAAGCACTCAGCTGTTAACCAAAAGGTTAGCAGTTCAAACCCACCAGCAGCTCCTTGGGAGAGAAGACCCGGTGATCTGCTCCCGTAAAAATTAAAAACCAAAGAACCAAACCTGTAACCATCAAGTTGATTGCAACTCATAGCGACTCTGTAGGACAGAGTAAAACTGCCCCATAGGGTTTCCAAGGAGCGGATGATGGGTTCAAACTGCTGACCTTTTGGTTAGCAGTCGTAGCTCTTAACCACTGAGCAACCAGGGCTCCACCTGTAAAAATTACAGCCTAGGAAATCCTATGGGGTAGTTCTACTCTGTCCTATAGGGTCCCTATAAGTCGGAATCAGTTCGAAGGCATACAACAGCAACAATCTTTAATGACATTCAGGATCTAATCTTACTGAATATTCATTATCTTACACATGTATCTACACACTTTTTAAAAATTTTTCTCAGTGACTCATTGTACTTTTTACTGATGATCATGTTATATTGTAAAAGAATTGACTGGATCTGGCATTACAAAGCTATATTTAAGTCTAAGCTCTACCTTTTATTAGCTGTGGTATCTTAAGCAAACTGGCGATCCTCTGGACCTCAGTCTTGCCATGGGGAAGATATTATTTAATCACAGAGCTGTAATGTCATATACTGGCTTTAGCAGTAGTTGTAGTAGTGCTTTTGCAAGTTTATTAACACTGCTAGGAAGGTTGATAGTATTTCCAGAACTATGATCCTAGTTTTTTATGCAAACCTTAACACAGATGATCAGTATTATTATGTAAAAGATCTTTGTTAAAGGCCTATTATAAATTTCAGGATATCTGTACAATTATGATGAAGATATTAAGCTTCCCAGACCAAATTTTCCTGATTAGGACATTCTAACCAATGGTTGCTCCTTTCCAAAAGGCCATCTAAAGAACTGCTATCTTTTCTTTTGGTTCAATTAACTATACCATATTGTATCAGTTCACTTTGTAAAATAAATCCCTGAAGTTTAAGGGAATTCATTATCAAAATAGAACTGCATGTCTCTCAGTATATGAAGGAATATGTTGCTATTCAGCCCACACAGGGCTTAACAGTTCATATTCTGACCTTTGAGATAGAAGATGGATGAATAGATGGGGAATAAAATCATGTAATCAAAAAAACTCTTGAAAATAAATTTATAGAAAATGCTACATAATAAGTTTTAAGTTTAAAAAATGAATGTGAATTTTTTTAAATTAAGGAATAAAATACATTTAAATGCATATAATTTACATCAACCAACGTGAAGGCGGCAAGCATTCTACAGTATTTTAAAAAGCAAACGTTTAAAGGCTGGCTTTTATTTTTTATTTTCCAGGGAATGAATAAGTATCAGAAATACCCTAATTTCTAAAAATAATAATTTTTCTCTCTGGTTTATTCTCCGTTAGATTTCATTATTTTTATTGTGTCTATTTTTTTACAGCAGGAACCCTGGTGGCACAACGGTTAAGAACCCTGCCACTGACCAAAAGGTTAGCAGTTGGGCCCATCCACCTGCTCTATGGGAGAAAGACTGGGTGATCTGCTCCCTGTAAAGATTAAAAAAAAAAAAAAAAAAAAACCCCAAAAACCTGTGGCTCCCTGTAAAGATTTTAAAAAAACAAAAACTGTGGTGGTCAAGTCGAGGAGCAATTCTACTGTTAAATGGAGTCACTGTGAGTTGGAATCTACTTGATGGCACCTAAAACAACATTTGCAATAGATGCTATGAAAAGTGGACCTAGTAGAATTTCAGTACTCAAAATATACTCCAGTTACCAAGTTCCTCAAAGTATAGCTTCCTGTGAGGATTTTTGAGCAAGATGAAAAGCACCTGACTGGTACAGATGCCTGCCAATCAGAGCAAGATGGCATAGGATAGGTGGAAGAAGGTGCAAACTGGCATTTTTTTTTAAGGAGTGGGTTCTAAATAGGGATTATCCGTAAAATCAGAAATTGAATTGGTCTTTAAGCAGTCCTCCAGGTTACTTATCTAGCAGCATCTTAAAGAGTAAGGTTGCTAAAATGTTGAAAACAATTCCCTTTCTCAGAATACATGCTTTTGCTTCTCACCTCTTTACCAAGAGTTTGACTTTCCTAAGACATGTTTCTTCACAAAATTCCCCACTACAAGAACAACAGAAGTTCATACAGTGGCTTTAGCAGGTTGTAGTAGTGCTCTTACAAGTTTATTAATACTGCTAAGAAGGCTGATAACATTTCCAGAAGTATGGTCCTAGTTTTTTGTTTTTTGGTTTTTTTTTTATTCAAACCTTAACACAGTTGCTTTTGTGGAATAGATCCTGGGGTTTGTCCATAGTTGTAATGAATGGGAAGCAATGAGTTGGGTAAAAGGCTTTAAAATTTCCAGAATTTCTGGTCTATGGATCTTTCCTTAGGCCATTAAGATGCTTACGCAAATGTAAATGGATTAGCATGAATGAGTGCTAATGGATTCCTTAATAAGATAATGCTCTAGTATTCCCCAGAACCTCTTCTGGAAACCCTGAATAGAAAAATAGAGGTCAAATACAAGGCAAAAAAAGAACACCACAATTTCTCTGTGACTCCTCCAACGTCAGAATGTACTCTGGAAGTGATTCTGCAAAGGTAATACAGGCTTGCCTTTAGCACTCTTGATGAGAAAGTTGCCAGTCAAATGAATAATTTCTAAGCACAGAAAAAAGATATTCCTGAGCATATGATTGCCTTGGATTTTCAAACCTCCACCCCACCTTCCCTGCTCCCAACTCAACCCTAACACCTTGGAGCCCAATTTCAAAGACAATGATCTTGTCTGATACCAAGGAAGTTAGATATCTAGTTCAAGGTCATATAGCTGTCCAAATGTAGGTAATCATTTCAAATATTCAAAATGGTTAGGGTTGCTGGCTTCAGCCTCCTGAAGAGAATAAACACATGGCCAGTGGAAACTTTTTTTTTCTCTGCATAACTCAAAATCAAATTCTCTAGGCCTAAACGCTTCAAAGTATTTCTCAATGGATTTTGTGTAAAGAAAAGTTCCCTTATAAGTGCAGGAATATTCATATCTGTATTGCTAATGGGAACTCTGGTGGCATAGCGGTTAAATGCTACGGCTGCTAACCAAAAGGTAAGCAGTTTGAATCCACCAGGCGCTCCTTGGAAACCCTATCGGGCAGTTCTACTCTGTCCTATAGGGTCACTATGAGTCGGAATCGACTTGACGGCAGTGGGGTTTTTTTTTTTTTGGTATTGCTAATATACCTCTTTCAGAGTGTGTTAATAGTTCAGGTATTACAAAGCCCTACCATTTATATAGTAGCTGAGGCACTAAGCTAAACTCTATACATCCAAAAAAAACCAAACTCGTTGCCGTCAAGTTGATTCTGATGCATAGCAACACTATAGGACAGAGTAGAATTGCCCCATAGGGTTTCCAAGGAGCAGCTGCTGGATTCAAACTGCCGACCTTTGAGTTAGCAGCTGAGCTCTCAACCACTGCGCAACCACGGCACAGTGATTTAATTCTCACAACATTGTATGTATGTATGTATGACATAGGTATTATCATCACCACTTTATAGAAGAAACTTAGAAAAACTAATGTCACAAACCTATAAAAGTAAGAATCAGATTTCAAACCTATGTCTTTAAGGCCCTAAAGCCTGTGTTTTACTGTTTATGCTAAACTTGCCATTTTGGGATATATGATATTAATAGTTTTAGGATTTCGGCCAGGACTGATCATATTTACTACAGGTAAGTCCTGCTTTCTGTGTCCATGTGTGCATGCATGAGCACGTGTGGCACGTACATGCATGTGTAATAAGATCAGCGGATGGCCATTCAGATGGCTTGTCTGGGCGGTGGGGACTCAACCTGATGTTTCCTGGAAGACTGTCTCATGCCACATAGACTGAAAGGCTAGCCAGTTCTAAAAAGTGATGGAGTCACTGATTTCTCAACAGTTGATTTGGCTTCATCACTACAGCAGAATTGCTCACATTTGTTTGATCCATTTTTAATTCATAAAATGAATATTTACTAATCACTATTACGCTTCAGAAACAAAGCCACCCCTAGAGACACAGTACTGAACAATATTAGCTTTGAAAAACTCCATCTATACGTTTGCTGCAGACAACTGAACTGTTTGGTACACAGAGATAGGCCTATTACACTTGCCTATGATGTCTAATGCATTTTTATTTGCCAATAAAAACGCAGTTTCTCTTAATTCCTATTTTGTCAGTTAGCTATTAGCAATTTGTCCTAGTCACCTGTAACACAAATTCATACTGACTGTATTAATCTTCAGGCATCTCCCATTCTGTTATTTCACTTGTAGCAAAAAAAAAAAAACTTTCTCCAGAAATGAGTGTGGTCGGCGAGGACTCCCATCTGACTGATGAAAGACATAAATCACACCACGGAACGCTTTTGCAAGTACTCTTTATAAACTCTGTAAATGTAATGTCTTTCTTTGAAAATAAGTAACCAACAAGAAATAAAACGGGGTATGCACACTCACATAACGTGGTAATAGCCTGAGAACCCAGGGCAATCACAACTAATTCATGTAAGATTGAAATACAGTTGGCCCTCTGTATCCGTGGGTTCTGCATCCACAAATTCAACCAACAGCTGATGGAAAATATTTGGAAAAAAAAAAGGAAAGTTCCAAAAAAGCAAAACTTGAATTTGCCGCGCACGGAGCACTACGCTGAATCCACACAAGTGAAGCAAAGCGTAGGCATACCGTGCTGGAGCCTCCCACCATTTCACAGATTCTCAGTTCCTCTCCGGCACTTGTTGTTTGAGCCCCCAAAGGCTGAGAAAGTATTAAGTGTCACGTGTAAGCATTAACAACTATTTACATGGCATTTACGTTGTATTCAGTATTTTTTAGGGATAATTTAAAGTATACAGGAGGATCAGCATACGTTTTATGCAAATATAATTCCCTTTCATATAAGGGACTTGAGTATCCTTGGATTTTGGTATCCCTGAGGGAGGGGAGAAGGGGGTAGAGGAGCTCCCAGAACCATCCCCTGCAGATATTGAGGGATGACTACATAAGAAATTGGTGATATACAAAATTTTGACCTATAAAAATGGCGAGTTCATGTGGTCCAAGCTAATATTTGACTCCTCTCTCTGAGCTGGCTACAGATAAATGCTAAACCACCCTACTGCAGGTACAAAGTCAGTTAGTTATATAAAAATCCTTTTCTCTTAACACAAACACATACAGACATTTTTGCAGTAGGCAAGACTAATATGCAGTATCTATCAGCTATAAATCCCACACCATAAAAAAAATAAAACTATTACCAAAAGAGTTCACTAAATATACTACAGAAAATATAAGGAGTTTGAAAGAGCTGAAGGGCAAAAGGGGGGAGGGGGGGAGGCTAAGTCTTTTAGGACTACCAAACCTAAAAAATTTTTTTTCTCTCAATTTGTTACAGAAAATTTGTTTCTGGGCTGAGAACTTGCTTGCAAAGTCTCTGCCTACAGCAAGATATTTGGAGCCAACTTGTTAACTCCTAATAAAACAAGACTTGGAAGGAAAATGCTTCCAGCCCCATAAGCTAAGGGCCTACCAGGAGGCACTGTGATAATACCATGTGACTGGTTTTCTTAGGTGTATTTTCCCCTTATTATCAACTTCCTTTTTCCATCATATTAAACTCCACAGAAACATACATATCTACAATAAAGCAACTTGAATCTGGACACCTCTGTCCCTTTGGCAATAAAAGCTCACAGGTCCCATTATGCTCCATGGAAAAAGTGAGCCTTATCCACCTTTAGTCCTACTGCAATCTCAAGCCTCTGCACTAGAGACTATTGTCCCTTTAGTTCCAAACTATGCTCTATCACAGTTTTATATCATTGATCACTTCAAATAATCCTGGAACTTTCTGGATAGGCTAAAGCTACTTATATCTAATAACATCTTTATTTTTGTTCTTTATTTTAATCTGAAACTATGTTTCAGACGGGAATTCAGTATAGAACACAAAAAAAATTCCCGTTTCAGAAAAATAACACTACTGTTTAGAAGCATTCAACTTTTGTCAGATGGTATGTGTACTAACTCTTTAATTCAACCTCTTGAAGAAAAATTAATTAAGGGAACAATCAATCCACGATTCATTCCTTTCCACTGGTCATTCTCACTGACCATATAGGCCTTATGTTTTAAGCTACTATTTTAAGTAATAAGTCTCAATAAACTAGCTGGATTAACCTCAATGGATGTTTTCTTAGGCTATATAAATGGTCTCCAATTTGTACTTAATAAAGACGTCACTGTCCCTTTGAGTTGACTATTGTTAAATATTTTGCTCAACAATTAATTAATATAAAATGAAAATGATCCTAACAGATTATACATTTACCAAGGGCACGTGTAACATGAATTAAACAAGCAAAGATTTCCTGTAGTTAACTGCTGCCTACTCAATTGAGAGATCAGATAAGCAAATAACATTAGTCACAATATAAATGTGTGCAAAAATATACAACTGTTCTAAGTATATAAAGTTCAAATAAGTTCATCCATCTTAAATTCAATTCTGTTAATATTTTTAAGCACCCACAATGTTCAAGGCCCTATGCTCATGGCCCTGAGGAGGGCATAAAATGGATGAGACTCCCAGATGTCCCTTCAAGGACCTCACGGTCTTACAGGGGGATTAGTCAAGAATCGAAATTACTACAGAACAGAGAACTTAGAAAAGTGACAGCGTGAAAGGCTCAATATTAGGTAGAACTTGTAGCCTGGCTTGTACTCCAGATAACTCTAGATACATGTCCATTGCCTTGGTCAAATACTCCCAGGTCAGAGGGTCTCAAATTCCTGCAAAGGACAGAACAGCCCATCATTAACCAGGCATATAGTTCATCAAGCAACTGTCTCCATTAGGTAGTCGTCATTTTAGTCCTAGTGTCTTACATAGCACTTATACTGAAGAGCTTCAAGCATCTTAAGAATTTAAGTGCTTTTTAGCTTTTAACTTTGTAAATTGTCTCTGAGGATGAGCAGATGATAATCTTTATTTAAACTGATGAAAAAAACAAGATCTGATTTTAATCTGCTAGTCTCCCCAAAATAAGAGGATGTCACCATAATCAGAAAAGGCATTATATAAGCTGGACATTCCCTGGTCTATATACCAAATATCTCATTTCACAGGTCTGTGGATTCTTCATCAGGCACTAGATCTGTTTTTGTTTTATTTCTGTGCAGGACAAATGGAAATCTTAAAGTATGAAAAATCTAAAGCACACTGTTTGAGAAAAACTAAGAACTAAAGGGACCTAGGTCATTAAAAACTCTTTCACTCCAATGAGCCCTCCTGCTGCTCCCTCGTTGTTGCCCGAACAAGGTCCTTCCAGAACCTATTTAAGTATTCTTATCACCAAGTCCCCATCCCAATCATTCTCTCCTTCACTCACAGATATTCATGACACCCCTCCCCTTCACCCTCTTTACCCACCTCCCTATCCCCATCTCCAAAACCTGTCTCCTTATCCATCTCTTTCCTTTCCCCAGGCTCTGAAGAAGATATAGCCATTTCTCTTTCTTTCAAAGAGAAAACTTCATCTGTGCCCCAAATCCCAACCCTCCCTAATTTGTGAACTCTTGTTTATCGCTCTTCTTCCTCTTCAGAGTCTTTGGCCTCCACTGGCTCCATCCTCTTTCCTCCTGACTATTGAGGGGTGAGGGGGGAGGGGATTCCAAGAAGCCTTAATGTGGCAGTTAGCTGCTTTTATATCCTTTCCTCACAAAATTAGAATCTGTTCTCTCTATCTTCTTGCCACTTCCTTCCTCCATACCAGTTGCCACTGAGTCTGTTGTGACCCTCTGCGTGCCAGAGTAGAACCGTGCTCCATACGGTTTTCAAGAACTGATTTTTCAGAAGGAGATTGCCAGGACTTTCTTCCAAGGCAACTCTGGGTGGACTGAACCTCCAACTTTTTAGTTAACAGGCCATGTGTGTTGACCATTTGCACCATCCAGTGACTCCTCTTTCTCTGTAGATGCCTATATTTTCTTTGCTCTCAAACTACAGAGAAACAGGCTCCCTCCATTGTCATTATGGTCTCCTATTTGATAAAGACAAGAGCCTCCAAGTACCTCTTCTCCTCTGCCTCCCCCGTCACCTTTGATAATGGTTCCCCTCTGGTAACTCCTCTTCACAACACCTCACTTTCTCCCTAATCGCATCTTCTTAACCCACAACCCTTCTCTCAAAGCTTCCAGTCCTCTAACCACGCTTCCTTACAGAATGCCCCTTTAGTACAGTTTCAACAATCATGTCCAATAAAGTGACTCAAAAATCTATTCTCTAGTCCTGTCCTTTAGTCGGCCGCTTCCACATCTTGAATGCCTAATGGACATTTCTACATAGTTGCCCAACTATCATTGAAGTATCCACAACTTCCTCTCCATTCATATTGTCCTATGTCTGTCGAAACCATAAAGAGTCACTTAAGCTCAAAACCTTGACTCCTACTTTGACTTCTCTTTCTCTTTTCCATTCACTCTCACCAAACCTTATTGCTCTTTTCCGCTTGCATCTCTTGTATTGGTCACTTCCTATCTTTCCCACTGCTGCCAGCCAAATCCAAGGCCTCACTTCCATATATCATTGAAACAGTGTCTATGTGGCCTACTTCCTTCAGGGTGTACGTGCCACCACCCCTTCCTGACCCACCCTTATATCACCACGTGCACATCATACCTCGTACAGATATAGACTGCTACTAGAAGAATCTTTTTCCCTTGTCGAAAAACCTTCAGTGATCCTTGAAATACCTCAACAGGGCTTTCACAGTCAACTATGGTCTAGCCTCTACTTTTCCAAAGTTCTTTTCCGTTGTTACAACACAAATGCTTCCAATAGCTGGATCCTGATCATTTCTGTTCCTTCACCTATATTTGCTGTCACCACCATCTGCACACCCAGCCAAGCCCTGCCTTTCCTTTTCACAGATCAAAATCTTAGCCATTCGGGGCATCTATTACAACATCATGATAAATGTACCTGCCGTTCTAGACAACAGGACTACCATCCATAATTTTCCAAACACACCATGCTCTGCTGCTCCTCTTGAACTTACAGTTGTCTGAAATGTTCCTTTTTCTCTTTTTTGTTCCTTGCAGAACCCTACTTGTCCTTAAAGGTATAACTCATGTGCTACTTCTCTAGTACCCTCCCCTCCTCAACCCTGACACCCAACGGGTAGAATTTATGGACCTTTCCATGTGCTACCAGGGAAGTAGTTTATACCACAACTATATATTTGCCACAATATATTTACAGGAACACCTCCCCTGCTAGATTGAGGGAAGCACAGTCTTACTGTTTCTGGGTGCTTCTCACTGCTTCTAGCACTGAAGATGGTATATAGTAGAAGTATGCACTAAACATTTGTTTAATTGAAATAATTTATTTTTGTAAATAACTATAATTTTAATAAATAAGTGACTAATTTTCTTGCAAGGAGTGGATGGGTGGATGGACAGATGGACGGATGCATGGACGGATGGATGGATGGATGGGTGGGTGGGTGGATGGATGGATGGGTGGGTGGGTGGATGGATGGATGGACGGACGGATAGATGGATGGACCGCTGGCTGGCTGGCTGGATGGATGGATGCATGAGTGGATGAGTGGAATGAAGGAAGGAACAGAGGGAAGAAGAGAGGGAGGGAGGAATCTAAAAAAGTAGATCATTCTTCCCTTTCCATCCCTTTTTAACATGTATTTAAAATGGCTTTATAAATCATATAAATATGAGCAGATTGTTGTTGGTAGGTGCTGTCGAGTCAATTCCAACTCATAGCAACCCTACAGGACACACAGAGTAGAACTGCCCCATAGGGTTTCCAAGGAGCAACTGGTAGACTTGAACTGCCGACCTTTTGGTTAGCAGCCGAGCTTTTAACCAATATGCCACCAGTTCATTTTAATCTACACACCACATGGCTGACAAACAATTGTTTTTACTTCTTTTGAACAAATTCAGGCCAAAGAAGCAGCTACCAATACAGCCAGAATGAGTTTCTTAAGGGCCAAGCAAGGAGTTAACCCGCATCTGAGTTGAGCACCCAAGGCATTTCCCATGCACCATTCTTCCACCTGCTGATATAACCGATCAGTTTCCAATCATTGGGCCAGGCAGGCTAAGGTGACTGATGCATACTTATTAGTGACTGTTGCAGTGAAAATACACAAAGCTATTCCAAACGTTGGAAGACCAATGAAATGGAAAATGATTGGTTATGGAAGTGATGTTTCTATTTCCATAAATTCAATATTTACACAAAATTTCAAAGGATTTGATGTTGGCATTGCTTTCGACAAGGTACAAGATGGGCAGAGAGCAGATAAATTTCCTTCCCAGAGCACCCTGATTTAGATCCAAAGCTAAAAGCAAATTTCTTTCATGACTCAAAAGAATTAGGTAGACAAAAGTAAGTTACTTTTACCTCATCAGGGTTAAACAACAGCAGAGAAAGGAGTACGGGGACTTGATTAAAGCATTGTCCTGACCACCGACACCACCATGGCTAAGCAGGGGCTGCCTTATGGAACCAGGTCAGTGGAACATTGATTTCTCTATTCAACTCTGAGGCACCACTTTGTAAATGACACAATCATTTTCGGGTACAAGAGGTGCTTTAAATGTGGTAACATTATATCATTTCAGCTATAATGATCATAATTACTTATTTCTTTTAATCACAACCCACTTAACCACTTTAGTACAGAGGACTAGTTCAAGGAGTTTAATTTTCATTCAACATCTAATCTTTGTGTTTACCGAAACCCTTCTTGGGCTTTGTTTACTGTCTGCTTGCTGGCCTGGACGTTTGATCTTGCAAGACTAGATCAGACAGGGTCAGATAAAATACTGATTACTAGAATAAGCCGGTCTTGAGGAAGTTACACTGTAGTACTAGTTTTTAAAATCCTCTTTTCTCCCAGCTTTTTAATATTTTGCAAAATAAACCCAAATAAACAAATGAAATTAAGACAACCAGCAATCAGTGGGTGCTTGTGCAATGATTGAGAAAACGAAAGTGATGGGGATAATTTTGCACTCTGGCCAAAATAGGGGGTTTGGTTAGGGTCACTCATTCTAACGGTATTACTTTATGACACAAATAATTTTATGACATCCACCAGTGTCCCTGTGAACTTTCAATGACCCCTTAATTCTTGAGACCTATTAAATACTTGAGATTGACCTAACCAAATATGATAATTCATTTGGCATGGGGTACCAGATGAAAAACACTTTAGATATAAAATTATTTTCCTTTAACTTATAAATTTTTAATTGGGATACATTTAAAATATACAAGACCGTTTTTTGTCAGGGCATTTTCTAATTCTGATCCCCTGCAAATGCAGATCGCCAGAGAGTATAATTTGTGATGGCATTGTATTCATAATTACCATTTAGTTTCATAAAAATGATAAAACAAGTTCACATTTAAATAGAGTTCATATAAAAGAAGAGTTAGATTTTTTAAAAATAAGCATTTTAATAAAATGTGTACAATTTATTAAAGAAAAACTGATGGGGCAAATCTGTCACAATGGAAGAGAAAACCCATAAGAAAGACTTCTTGAAAACGTATCTTGTAACACACGAACATCACTTCGTTTCTATGGATTATCTTTGTGTCCAACATTAAAAACTCCCAGACATTAAACAACTGTTAATATTGGTGTTTTGTTTTGTTGCTTTTGGATAGAGTATATATGCTTTTCTTGCATTTGGGAGCTTAGGGGCTCTACATCGAAAAATCTAGGCCAGAAGCAATTGTAGTACGAGATGAACAGCAATGGAAACTGCTGTCTAAACCACCCCATCCACCCATTCCATTTTCTTCAGTATCAAAAAATCCTGGGAAGCAGGTTCATGGTTCTGGACCTTAAAACAAGAGTATACAAACTCTGTCTCCCCTTTTACCCGGAATTTACGCTAACGTTAACTCAAATATGTCTGTGTCAACCGTGATTGTCTTTGAAATTAAAGAATAAAGGTAAACAGAATGTGCTTTTCTATGATCACTAGGGAAAATAAAGTTAACATGCTAAGCCAAACCAACTTAGGACTTTTTCAAGAATAAGTGTAAATAGTTTAGCTATAATAACAACAAATTCAAAAAATGCACATTAAAATGTTTACTTCAAAAATTTAGATCTTTCCATTTGTATATACATTTTACATCTGTTTTTAATGATATCAAATTATTGATTGTTCATTTTTCTCATATTTATTTAAGCATTAACTATAGAATTTGCAATCTGATCTTTTTTTTTTTTTCTTCCTTTCGGTAGACTTTTATTTTTGCCAGGTTTTAGTCATATTTACTTTGATCTTTCAGAATATATAATTATTTTACTGTTTATTTATTTCTATGAGAAGAGAAAAAAAATTTGACCTAGGATATCTATATGTGGCAATTTGTAACAGAATCACATAGCTTATATTTAGGAAATCATGGTTTTGATTAAGAAGTAACCATTTAGTTCCCACTGTTTTATTAAAACAGACATTAGCAGGTAATAGGAAACATATTTAACAATGTAGCCTGCATTTCGTTTGGGACATCAGTAAGTTAGCTTGAGATTTTCTTCTATACTAAATATCAGCCACAACACATGTAAACTGGTGATTTGGGGGTGGAAATAAGGGGTTGAGAAGGCAAGGAGGGACATGGTACTCTGACCCCTGGGTTCTCAGGAATATCTCTAAGAGAGAATTCTGGCGTCGCTACCTACTCAATCCAGATTTGCAATTCACTGTTACTGCTGTGGTTGCTGTTAGTTGCCTTGGAGTCTTGGTGACCCCCCCCCCAAACACCACCACCATGTGTACAGAGTAGAAGTGCTCTATAGGGTTTTCAAGGCTGTAACTCTTTGGAAGTTGATCACCAGGCCTGTCTTCTGAGGCACCTCTAAGCAGGTTCAAACTACCAGTCTTTCAGCTAGTATTTGAGTGCTGAACCTCTTGTGCCATCCAGGGAGCCCTGCAACTCATTACTTTTTTTTTTTTTTTTTAAATGGACGGACACAAAAACTTTAAAAACAAAATCACTACTTTCCCACATGAAATGGGTCCTCCTAGATAGGAAATTCCACGGCAACATCTAATCATAACAAAAAGCTTCATCAAATGAAACATGCGTGTATAGGTCCAACACTTCCTTTTTTCCAAGGGTCGAAAGTTAATAAAATACACTCCTCTGGCTGTTTATTTTCTGCACACCATTATACCTGTCATGAATTCTTTGTTTTTCCTCCCACTCCCCTGCTTGGTGAATCAACACCACTTGAACTGTTTTACGGCAGCTTGTATTTACTTCACACATACCTAACCTTCCCTTTTCTCCTCCTACTGACACACACACATCCACACACACTCTTTCAAGCAGCAATGACGAGCTCCATCTCTTTGAACAGCATGTGTACACAGTGTCTGACAGCCCCTTCATGTGTGGATCCTTGACCTCCTGATTGGAATCAAGGTCTCAGTCTGCTTTTACAGCACTTAAAAATTTAACTGTGCATTTACTATCTTGAAAAAAAAAAAAATAGAGCTTGAAAGAACTGAATCTCTAAGAGAGAAAGGAGAAAAGTAGAAAATGTGTGTGAATGCATGTATGGACACAACACACGCACACACACACTCACTCACTCATTCACTCACAGGTTCTGTAGTGGCAATTCTGAAAACACTAGAGTGAAGGGCTTCCAGTCTTTCTGAATCTGGAATTATACTCCAGCCTATTCAAAGAGGACACTCTCTTCCTTTCTCTTATAACAGTAAGTAAATGAGATCTAGCAAATGACCTTGAAGCTACGTGATTCTTTTGATTTTTAGCCAAAGAGGATATGTTCAAGCACTTTAGCAATCCTATTTAAAAAAAAAAAAAAAAAAAAAACTTGGTTGGTAACACAGAAAAAAAAAAAAAAACATTCTGAATCACACAATCATGTTTTATCCTATACAAGGGGGAATATTAGTAATATTGTAATTCAAATACCCAAGCCAGAATCTAAAGGGCTCTAAAAATTTTAGACTATGTTGAAAAGAAATGGATCTTAATTCAATTTTCAGTGCTCTTAATTTTTCCTGGGTAGTTCAACATCTAAGAAGCCCTGGTGACGCAATGGTTAAGAGCTCAGCTGCTAACCAAAAGGTAGGCAGTTCCAACCCACCAGCTGCTCAGTGGGAGAAAGATGTGGCAGTCTGCTTCCATAAAGATTTACAGCCTTGGAGACTTTTTGGAACAGTTCTACTATGTCCTATAGGGTTGCTATGAGTAAAAATTGATTTGTCAGCAATGGGTTTGGTTTTTGTTTGTTTGTTTTAGTTCAACATCTTGACTTTTGTTATAACTTGTATACCAAAAACCAAAACCAAACCCACTGCCATCAAGTCGATTCTGATTCATAGCGACCCTATATGATAACTTGTATATCTAGCATAAAATGCTCTCAGTCCTTTATAATCAGAAATGGGCATGGAAAGCTCGTTTCCTCAGCAGGTAACCTTGTAAACAAGCTTCCAAACACTCAACAGCCAATAAATATTACTTTGACACCTGGTCTCCCCAAAGAAAACCTACAAGTAGTCAAATAAATAAATGCATCCTTTATTTACCTACCCACCATAAATTGTCCTGTGACCCTCAGATGGGGGCAGTGAGCTGTCAGCAAGGCTATGCACACCAATAATAAAGCAGGATGGATGACGTTATAATAGTGCAAAACAGGGACTGGAAGGACCCTCAAACACCAAACTATTATGTTACAAAAATGTTCCCTAAAACCCCTCAGAGGCTACTAGCATTTATCTGAACTGAGGTGAGAACAACAGGATTTTTCCAACATTGACGTGCTTCCAAAAGCAGATAAAAAGCTGGGTGGTGTAAATAGTATGCTATTTATTACATAAGGAACTGTATTTTCAGGACCAAACACAATTTCTTATGTGTTACTACTAGAACTATCACTAATCAAAAAACTAAACCACACCCACTGCCATCTAGTCAATCCCGATTCATAGTGACCCTATAGGACAGCATAGAACTGACCCGTAGGGTTTCCAAGGCTGCAGTCTTTACAGAAGCAGACTGCCATCTCTTTCTCCTGCAGAGCAGCTGGTGAATTTGAACCACTGACCTTTTGGTGAGCAGCCCAGCTTTTTAACCACTGACCCACCAGGGCTCCAGGGCTATCACCACCAATTTTTATTAATATGTTCATATAGCTATTATTTATGAAGAGGCTACTTCATGCTAGTATTATCTTATTTAGTCCTCACAGCTACCCAGTGACCAATGTGCTGTTATTTCCAGTGTTCAAATGGGGAGATTGAGGCTTGGTGAAGTTAAATAATTTGCTCCAGCTCACACAGCTAGCAAGTGGAAGGCAAAGATTTGAACACAAGTCTGCCTGGCTGAACAACTTTGCTTCAACCACTGCTCTGGAATTGTCTCCAAATAAACACAAAATCAAAAGTCCAATTTCTGACCAAAGATTTACTGCTATCCCACACCTGTCATTCCAGTATGTTGATCAGTGGTTAAACTGTGAGGATTTAACCTAAAATGACAGCATTTAAATTTCCACTATCATATGAATAGAAATGACTTGCTGATTGAGTTTTTTAAACAGACATGCCTATCTGGAATAAACCATTTCAAAATATTTCTAAAGTTTCTGGGCTTCCCATGCATTTCTTGTGAAAACTACAAACTTCATATATACAGTCTAAGAAATTTATTTTTCATTTTAATACCCTCTTAGTTTTTAAGGAACCAATTTGGATCACATGATGGAAATAATAAGAATCTTACCTTTGTACAAAACCATACAAACTGTATCTAAAATTAGCATGAATTCCAAAGAACCAACACTTCATTTTGCAACTGAAAATAGGCTTTAAAAACAAAACGATCAGTTTACCTTTAATCTTCTTGTACTTCTTATACCATCTCCCAAACTCCTGGCACTTGGTTGCTGACACATTGGCATAATATGTGCTATTTACAATGGATGAAATCATACTCTGGAAAGAAAAATAAAACAGTTATTTTTCCATAATATGGGTATTCCTTTTTAGGGACCAGGACAAGTACGTTATAGCCCATACTAATCTCTTTTGTCTTCTAAACTTGAGACCCTCACTCTCCTGCAAATGAAACTGACTGTTTAACATCAAACATGATTACCTGTGTTTATATTTGTTGGATGCCAGTGCTTTCTCCAAAAAGCCAACCCTGGGGCAATGTCAGAGATGGGGATTGGGGAGCGGGAGGGTCATACAGATTAAATGCCAAGAGGAAGGAGAGCTGTGATTTAGGACCAGAGCAAAAGGTGAGATCAGATGCTCCAGCATCCATAATCCAAATAATGCCTTTCAGATGTTTTTGTTCGCTTCCAACGGCAACAGGCTTACCCAGCCAAGAATCTGAGAACATCCGTGCTACTCACTGCAGAACAACATTTAGGGAAATAAGTTAAATTAATATAATTTATAGAAACGTGTGATTAGCACTTGTGTGAAAATCCACCAAATGAAAAAAATTAACAGGGCTATTTTAGAGCAGAGCAAACTAAACATAACACTTGTACCATGTTTCAACCAAAAATGAACCAAAGCTCAAACTTTCTGAATGCTTAAATACACAATTCCTCCTGGCTCTTCATCTTCCTCTCTCTCCTCAGGTCACCCCTTAGCTGATTTGTTTGTAATCGGGGATAAACAGAAAGAGATGGGGAGTACAACCTGACTTACCACTGAAAATTTAAAATTAGAGTTGCACACCTTGAATTAAATTTCCTACAGAGATATGTTTGCAGTCAATATGACATGTTTGGGCCAACGTATGTGACAGATGTTAACTTGCACTTGAACTGTGATAGTACATGTATACATTTCACACATACATTTTATTTCTATAAATTCTGTCTAAAAACAAATGCACACAAACAACTCAAGAGGCCCAAATGACCTGTATTACGTTTTATATCTTGTCTTGAAATTTCACCTATCTTAAAAAAAAAAAGTTATCCCCAGACACAGTGTAGTTCAGAGAAATCTCAGAACTTGTAATGACATTTCTACAAAGAAGAGATTAAAAAAAAAAAAAAGGTAACAATAAATCAAGGCAATGGCAAGTTATTTACCAGGAGGTTCAAATGCCAGCAGACAGTACTTCATAGACTCCCATTGAAAACATTCCCCTCTGTGAGCCTATCAGCCTCTTTTTTTTAAAATCACTGTTCATTATTGCAGGCAGGGGGCAGAGAGGGAGTCCTAATTCAATTCACAGAAATTTCTTTGGCCCTTTCTACACAGCAGATGGTCATCCTCCCTCAGTTGTTGATCTCTAAATGACAATTTTGTTCTCTAAGGGAGGAAGAGAGTAAGGAAAACCCTTTGAATCTGAGGGACAGTATCACCTGAGTGTGTCACTGAATTTAACAAACCCTGCATGGTTTTTTTTTTTTTTTTTGCATGCTGTTTTAGAGCATCAACAGAACCCTAACTGCCCTGAGGCGGGGTTCTGCTTTGACCACCAAATAAGTCTGTCTCCTGGTTAGCTGGGCTAGCTCCCTACCTGCACTGAGCTTTTCCCTTTTCCTAGACTGTGAGACCCTTGAGGACAGTGACTATAGCTGCTTCATTTTTTTCTCCTTAGTGTCTAACACAGTTCTAATGTGGGATATCTGAGTCACTGCAATATAACAGATGAAAAGGGACAGAGATAACTTGAAAATGCTAAACTGAAATAGCATAATAATAAAATTTTGAACATGAAAGCAACCTAATAATAGAATGCACCAGCCATTCTGGTGTATGTGAATAACTGCAAATGTACTTGTCATCTCTCTGTTGTTTGCATGAATGTTATCCTCTGGGAAGGCATAGGATATATAACTATAGCAGGAGTTAGTGTTAAAGAGGTCTAGAAGATAGACTAAAATTGAAAGTGACTCAAGTGTAGCCTGGTGCTGTCCCTCAACTCCTCCTAGCCCAGAAGATGAGGCCACGAGTTCACATCACACTGGACCAAGACAATTTACATTTCCCTCTCTCTATCCTCTCTACCTTGTCCTTGCTTCAGGTGCACCTTCACTGACACTGCCAAGGCCAATGTCAATCAATCTATGTGACAAGCAAAAGAATATCTGGGCTTCTATGAGCTCCATCACCAGGTCCTGTACTACAGTCAGGTTCACATGACTTATTTAAAAAGGAGGAGTTGGCTACCCAGAGTCTCAATCGCATTTGTTCTCTTCCCCATCTTATTATAATAAGTTCCTATCTCTACTGATCATAGGGCAAGAAAAGAAACAGGTTTAAGCTATAAACTGAGAAAAGAAATTAGGTAGCAAATAAAGGCAATTTCCTAGAAATAAGAATCTTTAGACACCTGAAATGTTTATTGAGTTTGTGGCATCTTATTCATCTTTTAATTTTCTGCAAGGCTTTCTACTTAGTTCACACACAAAATACTTTTACCAATAAGAATTGCTATCAGAGAGCTTTAAAAACAGAAAAGGTACATCCTGAGTATACTTTATATAAAAAAAAAATAAATAAAAGGTCATGTTATATCTTATTATTCCAGTTTCAAAGTAACGTGAACATTCTGTAATCCTAAATTAGACTGCCATGTTCTCATAGCCTGAGTCTGACTCACTAGGTCTCACTAGAACACTCTGGACCCGTAATAAAAAGTCATCTTCATGTTAATGTCCTTTTTTTTTTTTTTTAATCAAAGCTTAATTAATTAGATGGAAAGTTGAAAGAAGCTAACACAGACCTAGTACATGCTGACTTTCGCCCTACAGGGAACAGCATCCTACAGAAATCCTGGGGTACAGAGAATCTCTATTTGCCATATTTAATTCTTCTTAAAGCCACGTTTTTTCATATTTTAACATCACTGAAATCAGGAGACACCTTACAATCAATAGCATCTGAAACCTGATGATACATTTGTTGCAAAATGGAATAAGTAATGATTTAAACTCCTCCTGCCTACCACTCTGCCAAAAAAGATCTAATTTCATTTCCTGCTTTTAAAAATATATATATTCTTTTTCATTTTGTGTTGTTCTTTTATGTTTTACAGTCATAGAATAACCAACAACTGGACTTTTACAATCTTTTTGATAAACGAATGAGATCTGAGCTGACTTTTTCAATCCATAAGGCAACCAACTCTTGTGTATCCACACTAACATAAAGCAATACTGATACAAATAACCCAGAAGATATATTATTTTTAACACTTAAAAAAAGGAATTATGTTTTACTGAGGCTAATATTAAAATGACTTTGCATTTACCAAGCACACAACACTATGCATGGTGGTGGGGTTGTAAGAAAAAAGGGAGGGGGCACACATATAATAAGCAACCACGCAACCCCCCCTTAAGGTACTTAGACACAATCACAAATACCACCCAGGCAGATAAAGCTGTTTTATGAATAATGCTATCTATTAAGGTAAGTAAGAATGTTTAACATGTCTCCCCAACTATAGAAACTCTTGGAAATTTTTAAACTTGTTTTTCATTAATTATGAAATTGTAAATACGAAGATTTTTGCATGGGGGGAAAATAAAATCAACAATTTCTTATTTGCAGTTAATCTGGCCACAACAGAATTTGCCACCTATATTTGAAAGTTATTTTTGAAAAGGCAATTTAAAGTCAATAGGAAAGAGCAAAACGATCAACACAAGACAAAACAATTTGTACAATATACTCGGGAAGATACGGGCCTGAGCATTCCCCGCCCAAGGAAAAAAAAAGATAAAATAATTAGATATCCTTCAGCACATTCCCTTTGGCTTAGTGGGATTTGTATGTTTGAACAGCAACCTTATACTAAGAGTAGCTAAGCTGCAGGTACATAACACACTCACGCTATAAAAACTGCACATTTTCAAACCAAGGTGAATGATTACATGTCCTGCCAGTGGCAGGAAAATCCCCGGTCTGAGCGGCCATCAGAGTTGGGGGAGAAGCTGACATCTCCTGGCACCCTTTCCACATTCGCGTGGGGAAGAAAGCATGATGCAGTCAATGAGCAACTTGTACCTTCTCTGCTCATTTCTCAGTCTTTTCATTTTGCTTTGTGATATGTATGCGTGGGGTCGCCATGAGTCAGAATTGACTAGATGACAATGAGTTTTATTTATTTATTTTGTAGTACGCTGTTCTAAGTAACATATTAAAGATGAGGAAATTATAATACTACTTCAGTTAAGTGCTGCAAAGGGAAAAAACTGATCTGGAGAAATTACTTTGTCATGAAAAATTCATTTAATGTCATTTGACAGCCTTCTACTATCCCTATCCATCCTCATTTCTGAGCTGCAATGTCAGAATTAGAAACTTTGACTATTCTAATTGAAAGGAAAACTTCTGGGCTTTAGAGTATGAAGTACATCTGAGAGTCCTTCCCGTAAGTGGCTGATGAATGACTCGCTTGTCTAAGCCTCAGCACCCCCATCTGTAAAGCTGGGATATCAATGCTGGCCTCAGAGGACGGAGAGGATTCAGTGAGGTGACTTGCATAAATGGCCTGAAACAAAATGTGAAGTCAACCAGTGTCAGTTCCCTCTCAGCCAGGCAATCATGTCATATATCATCACCACTTGGTAGGTATTACCTTCTAGCTGTCATGTGTAAACCTCTTTCAACATGAGCTCATAAGGCTGAGTTCCAAACTAAAACAACCTTGCACAAAAATAACCAAAATGGACAGTTAGCAATTGTTGAACATGTCACTGTATGTATGTCCACTACATACATGAAGTTAAGATTAAATGAAGGGGACAGTTGACAAGTGGTTACCATGAGACTTGTCCACATAGTTGATCAGACACTTGTCAGTGGATGAACACACAATCAATTTGCTTTTTCTACTGACCCAACTGGCTGCTTGATTTCACACCCAATTATTTTGGCACGTTATACATAGGCCTGATCACCAAATGGGCAAGGCTTGCTTAGGATGACAGAAATAGTTATCTCACGGTCAATTTCTAAAGGCAGACTATATCAAAGTTGTATCACTATCATACAGTAAATCTAGTAACATCTTTGCAGTTCAATAACTTTAATCAATCATTGTATTCCTCGAATTTTTAGCAATAAAACTTCAACTATAGCCATGGGGTAAAGCTGCTTTAAAAACATTTTAAAATCATGCCCAGGGTCACAGAGACCATGAGTATGGGGCAGGGGCACACTGGGAGCTACAGGGATTTGCAAATTGTATCTTCATTGCAATTTTCATTTAACAAAATTGTCTCTTTAATCATCCCATTTGATCCTCATGACAGCCTAAAATAGAGATAAGGAAGGCACTGTTAGCTCTATTTATTTTAATGGATCAAAACACAGAGGACTGGGCGGGGGCGGGTCGCATAACTGTCAGCCAAAAATAAAACTTGGATCTCTTAACTCTTCCTCCAGTAAGAATAAATAAGCCACAGAAAGACACATATCCATAATGTTTTCATATTGGAGCAGTTAGAGAAGACCATTTAATAATGGTGAGCTGTACCAAAGGTATAGAAAATTAGGATGCTTGGGGTAGTCCATGTGGCCAAAGGAAGAAGCTGTAAGTGGTGACTGGGGGGTGGGGGGCAGTAAAAGGAGGAGGCTGTCAGTTAGCATGTAAACATGTTTTTAAAACGTGAAGTCAAAAATAAGGACACAGACACACAAACACAACCTATACTTTTCAAGCATCTGGCCAAACGGAGAATAGCTAAAACATTGCTTCCCTCACTTTAAATACATGTGCCTCAGGCTACAATTGTTGCCCATTTATGGACCTCTCTCTACTCTTTCCTTTTGCCCTCAAGGCTGCTCTTTTGAACTGTAGACCACCGGATGGTCAAGAAAAAAATGTACTATCCACGAATCACTCCTCAAATTACCAAACTTCAGTGAAGAAATGTCTAATATGGTTTGGCTTGGGTTAATAAGAAAGAATTATTTCAGAAACAGACACCTTTTACACATGAACCAAGTCTATTTTTGAAAAGCCAATAATCTACCTTCCTCCTTTAAGGTAAGGAGTACTTATTGGATATCTCACTTTTTCCTGGATTGAAACCTTAGCCGTCTCTCTTCATCACTGTATTCCCAGCCGTTGCAAAGTTCCTGACTCTTAAATGGGACTCCCGTAACGTGGGTAGAATGTGTGGTTGCATTACTGTTTCATCTTGCTTTTAAAATAAAAATACATTCTTTTTCACATTAGATTGGCTGAACTCCAAAAAATGTTCTATGTACCAGTTCTCAGGCAACTATGTAAATAGGTGAATCTTTTTCCACATTGAAATACAACATAGCTATGCAAATTAAGTGAATAATATGGAATGTTCAAGGACGATAAAAAAAAAAATCCAAACCCAGTGCCATCGAGTCAATTCTGACTCGTAGTGACCCTATACGACAGAGTAGAACCACCCCATAGGGTTTCCAAGGAGCCCCTGGTGGATTCAAACTGCCGACCTTTTGGTTTGCATCTGTAGCTCTTAACCACTGTGCCACCAGGGTTAAGGATGATGGGTAATAGGAAAAAGTAAGGGTAATAGCTGCAGGATTAACCTCAGGGCCCACATTACATGTTCTTACTGGCCAAGAAGGGCTGCCCCAGTAATGTTTTTCATAAGCAGACAGTAATGCCAGATGCTTAAATCAGATCTCCCCAAAATCCTAAACAGGAGTGGGTCCCTATATGACTGAAAATGTATTGGGTATCAACCATCAAATTACTGTGTTTGCTGTATCTAGTTCGAAAACATTTTGGACCTGCCCAGAACACTGTAATGGTGTTATGGATTGAATTGTATCCCCCAAAATATGTGTTGTAAATTCTAACCCCCATACTTGTGGCTGTAATCCCATCTGGGAATAGAGTTTTCTGTATTATGTTAATGAGGCCATATCAGTGTAGGGTGTGTCTTAAACCAATCACCTTCAAGATATAAAAGAAGCAGATTAGGCACAGAGAAGCAAGCAGAAGTGGGGGAAGATAAATGCCAGGCCACGTGAAGATCACCAAGGAACCCAGGAACAGAAGCTGAAAAAAGACAAGCACCTTCCCTCAGAGTGGACAGGGAGAGAGAGCCTTCCCCTAGAGCTGGTGCCCTGAATTCAGACTTCTGGCTTCCTACACTGTGCACTACATAACTAAGACAAATAGTTATAATACTTTAAATTTTACAGTACTTTCTAAAACATTTTCGTATTCATTAAACACATTAGAGCAGTGGCTCTTGACCAGGGTGATTTTACCCAACTTATAGAAGACTTGGTAATGTCTGGAGACATTTTTGGTTGTCACAACTAGTGAGCAGAGGCCAGAAATACTATTAGACATCCTCCAATGTATAGGACAGCCATCCACGACACAGACTTAGGTGGCTCCAAATGTCAACAGGACTGAGGTTGAGAAACCCTGCAGTAGAGCAACAACCGCATGCAAGATTCACATCGTGCTGAATGCTGAGGATACAAAGATAAACAGGAGATAGCCTCTGATATTGCGGACAGTCTGTCTAGTGATGGGAATTGGCAGGTGAACGACGACAACAGGCTGTGATAAGTGCTGTGACAGGGTGTATGCAAAGTGCTCCCTGAGAGAGAAGAAGCAACTACTTCAACCATAAGGTCAGAGCACTTCAGCAGTGATGGCTTTCCAGCTGGAAACTGAAGGATGATTTTCATCAAGTAGAAGAGAACAGTACATTCAAGCCAGAAGAAATCATATACAGAAAAGCCAGCAAGGGTCAACCTGAAGGACTCCAGTGTTGCCGGCACTGTGTGCGTGGTTACCAAGGCCAGAGATTCACACGTGGCATCTCCCTGGAGCGCCACTTTCACAGGGAGGAAAGGAGACTAAAAAAATTAACAGGTAAAGTGATTTTTTTTACTACATTTTTAAGATCATTAAAAAGAAAAGTATATAAAAGATCATTAAAAAGAAAAGTATATAGGGTAGAATATAAACTTTGCATGCATTTTTAAGAAAGTTGCTTTGTTAGACTCATAATATTAAGGGTCCTAGTGGGGTCTCTCCAGCCCTAAGGGATATTTTAGTAGAGAAGTCTGAGCAATGATGAATGTTCGAGAATAAATTAATTTGGAGAGTCTGCAGCACAGAATGGGTGCAGGCAGAGGGAGGAAGGTGATGTGATGGGAAAGAAGACTGAAGGGCATCAACTTGGTGGTGCTCATAGGCCATGCCATGGAGTTTTCACTTGCTATAGCAGTTATAGCAGTTGGAGAAGCCCTGGTGGCATAGTGGTTAAGTGCTACAGCTGCTAACCAAAGGGTCAGCAGTTCAAATCTGCCAGGTACTCCTTGGGAACTCTATGGGGCACTTCTACTCTGTCCTATAGGGGTCACTATGAGTCAGATTCGACCCGATGGCAACAGGTTTAGCTTGGTTTTTGTATAGCAGTAGGGGCAGGGTGTGGGAGTCACAGGAGAGTTACAGATGAGGAAATGGCATAACATTTGTGTTGGAGATAAGATGGCAGAAGAAAAGTTGTGAGGCAGGAAGATTTGAAATATTCAGAATGAGAAGAGATGAAGGCCAAAATGAGGTGGTGGCACAAGAGAGAAAGACTCTAGATACAGGGGCAGTGGAATCCACGGGATCAAACAAGAGATTGAAGGACAAGGGCCTTTTTAATTTAGGCAGCTGGGTGCGCAGGTAATGACAACAGAAAATAGGGGAGAAAGAGAGTTTTTTTTATGGTTCGGTAAAGATGATCTCATTTGAACCTCAGAACACTTTCAAATTATGTGAAAGATGCATTTACAATCATGTCCAGTTTACAGGTGAGTTTAACAAGGCTCTGAGAAGTGAACAGACCTACACAGGATCACACGCTCAGTATAAAAGAACTGAAATTAGAATTCAGGGCTCTCAGATCCTGGTTTGGGTTCTTTCAACACGTGCTGCCTCTGGATTCACATCTATAGTTACAACCAAATATGATAATCATGATACATCAGTTTGAAAGACTGGAATAAAATCTAAATTTGTCATATTAAGTTAGGAGCTTGTCCATATCCAGGCAAAGCCCATTTTGACTTTCATGTGATTCCAAGGGACGATTAATAGTGCCCAATTGCGAAAGTTAGGACAAATGATTGAAAGTTTGCTCCTCACTTGTTCTTTACCAGTCCCTGTTTGTTATCAGGATAATCAAAATATTTATTTTTATAACTTAATAAGCATTTGCATTAGAATAAATCAAAATTCTAGCAGCAACGCTTTAGCACCTACACAGTACCTACAGGTGGGTATTAAGGTGTCTTGTGTGAAAGCCCAAAGCACAAGACCAGGCATATAACTGATGTTCAAGAAATATAAATGTCCTTTTCCATCTAGCATCCTACTACCCACATGCATGCCTTCTTGATTTTTTTGGAGACAAAAATATTGATAGCATGCTTTGTCTCAGAGGACCCAAATTTCAAAATACTTTCTAAGACACACAAAAAAACTACTGAGTTCACACTGACAGTATCATGTCTCCATAATAAGAGCTGCTACTGTTTATGGAGCATTATTGCAAGCCAAGCACTGGGCCAAGCATTTTATGTATATTATGTCATTTAATCTTCATTATAAGACTTAGTGGGAGTCCTTAGGTGGTGCAAATGGTTAACACGCTTGGCTGCTAACCCAAAGGTTGGCAGTTTGAGTCCATCCACAGATGTCTTGAAGAAAGGCCTGGTGATCTACTTCCAAAAAAAATCACTCATTGAAAACCTGCTCTGACGCACATGGGGTTGCCGGCAATCAGAATTAACTCAATGCAAACTGGTATATGACTTATAACTATTACTCTCCTGGTTATACCTATAGAGAAACAGGCTCATAAAGGTGAGGTTACAGAGGCTTGTAAGCCAGGACATGAATCTAGGTCTATCTGACTCTAGAATACATGCTCTAAACCACTAGACTTCCTGCTTCCCCAGAGGCTACACTACTCTGGACCACAGCTGATGGCACCTCAAGTTTCTAAGGTTCTCATCATTCTCCTTTGAACTTGACAGGCACGTAATTAGCCCCCAGTCCTAAATCAAGTGTAGCAACTCACACCAGCTAATGGATTTCCACTCATAGCTTCAGATAATGTCAAACTGAGTTCATTTTCATAGCAGTCCCAAGCTATCACAGGTGAAATATTAGAAAAGTGGGGTCCTAGCTCATGGACACAAATGGACAAAGGCAGCCCTTCCTGCACCATTCCTTTGACTGGTTCAATCCCTTATTTCTGTGGCTTCTTTTAGTTTATAATCAGCTCACTAAAAATGGAGCGTCACTTTTTATCCTGGTGCATTTTCATGTGAGGGATTAGCTACAAAATTTCTACAGATGTATATGATGCAAAGATTATCTCCCTCCACTAGGCAGAGAAAAGGCTCAGTGAGACACGTAAAGATGGGCTTAGCACAGCTGACCTGTTCCACTGACCAAGTAATGCAATGATTTGGAGGATGGGCATTGGAATGGGAGGTCTGGATTGGGGTCTCCACCTTCAACTTAACCAGCTGAATAACCTTAGGTAGGTAATTCTAGTGCTTCTCTGAGCCTCAATTTCTTGATCTAAAACACTGATACCTACCTCCTATGACAGATGTGAGAAGTTAATGACGAGTATGCAAAATGTTTTAATATACTCCCAATACATCAAAGCTCTCAGTAATTGACATCTACTCTATAACCTAGAGCACCACCATCTCCATGTTTTTTCCTCCTGAAATGTAGTGTGACCTCTAAAAATGAAAGAGAAAGAAGACAACTGTCTACGCAGGACTCCCCCTCCTGTTCGACAGTCCACCAGAGGCTTTCTGTGTTTCTTAGGACCACCCCTGGAGATACCGACCTGGGAGAGAGGGCATTCTTTGGCTAATGTGCTCTGGTTCATCTCTTTAAGCAGTTCCTTTAAGGCATTGCGGACTGTGGCGTGGTTCCACTGCTCTGCAGGCAAGTCTTCTAACTTCGAACAACTAGAAAACAAAACAAGAATGAACAGCATGCAAACCTTGGAAAAGGTCCTCAACTGCAGCAGATACAAGTGCAGCATTCACTCCTGGCCTGTGCAGCATTAGGAGACCTGATGAAGAATGAGATTTAAGGTGGGGCCCTCAATGAGTAAGTGGAACAAATCTGCTTCTCCAGGACTTTGACGGAGCCCAAATATGGTCTCTTCAAGTTAGTTATCAAGCTAGCCTCAAAAAAATAGTCACTTTGGATATGAAGATATGCTATTTAAAAAAATATACAATTTTTTTTTCTAATCTGCTTACAGAAATGGGATGGCAGTGTGACTCTAAATGTTCACAGTACAAATTTAACTCTGACACTCAGAAGTTTCACTGTAAATATTACATCGAATTTTGAAGTTTGAAGGCCTACACCTTATCTACAAAGAAAAATTCATGGCTGTGACTTTCCTATCCAAAAAGTAAGTTTTAAGGTAAGAGAGTAAAACATTCCTACACGAGGATGGGGATGCTGGGTCTCTATGAATATACAAAGCCCCCATATGGGGAAAATTCAAAACCCCTATGCCAAAGGGGAGCCCTGGTGATGCAGTAGTTAAGAGCTTGGCTGCTAACCAAAAGGTCAACAGTTTGAATCCAGCAGGTGCTCCTTGGAAACCCTATGGGGCAGTTCTACGCTGTCCATAGGGTTGCTATGAGTCAGAATTGACTCAGTGGCAATGAGTTTGGTTGGTTTTGGTATACCAAAGGACAGCATTCCTTAAGTCTTCACCATAAAAGACTCTGCAGAGAACTTATAGATTCTTTAGAGGCATAACTTGTTCTAGATGCCATATCTGAAAATGGAAACCACTCACAGGACCTCTGCAGGCCATGGAGTGTGTTTCTTTGAGGTGGTCTCCAGAAAGGAACGGACGAGATCTCCAGTGCCAGCACGTTCTTGGTAAGTCTGTTACGAGAGCAAAACTCACCCCTCACAACTCAAACTTGAAAGCAACAGAGGTGTTTATTCTTCAAATACTATATGCTAAGTATTTAACCAGACCTTTTTTACCCATTAAATCAGAGGCTGTGGAAAGATCCCCTTTAAGGGCTTCAGATTTTTAATGATTTATCAAGCTTCCCTTGGGTTACCACTTCACTGCTTCTGAAAACAAAACATAAAACAGTTGGAATGTGGACTATAAAGATGCCTGAAGAAGTGGCCCGCCTTCCCTTCTCCCTCCTTCTCCTTCTCTTTTTTATGTTTCATCCGAAGCCTAGAAATTAATGAAGACAGGATGAGCTGATTTCTGCAGTGAATCTATGACTGACGGAGCAGCTCCGAGAGTAAGGAAGGGCAGATATTCAGAGACACCCACCTTTGCAACTGGATTTTCAACGTCACAACATGATAGACATCTTGTAGCATGTCAGCCACGGTCGCGTCGGGTGCATCTGTCACGTAACTGAGGGGGAGAGGGTTCCACCTCCCCAGCTTGATTATTCCTGTACGGGGAAGAAAAACATCATAAACACATTATCTGCTATTTATTAAACCTCCCCATTGTTTGTTCAATGTTAAAAAGGTCATTCAACAGTCAACATTCAAGGCTCACTCAGTGATACTTTACAACCCAGTGCAATAAGCGATTTCTTTCTCGCTGAGAATTTAGTTAGTTAGCTATACAGGAAAAGGTCGGAATAAAAAGATGAGGCTTACTCACAGACAATCAATTCTTCTATGTTTTCCTGTTTCTTAAATTACTTAGAAAACCATACGGATACTTGCTTCCCCCAAAGTCTTATTTCACGTTCTAACTTAAGACTGATGCTAAATATACTGGACTGCTGATTTCATAGATGCACCAAAAAAGAAGCCTTAAGTAAATACAAGATTCAGTTTTGAATTGTACAAGAAAATTCTTGTGTGTGGGCTCAGCACACAGCTACATCCTGACTGTGGTGTGATTCCCAGTGTGAATAGCATTTGGGGCTGATGAGACAATTAGAGTTCACTTCCAGATCCGTGTTTCATCAGACAGAGAGTTTGCTTTCGTAGGCCAAATGCAACAGCACAATGATTGACCGCAGATCAGAAATAGCAGAGATGCCTTTGACTTCCCTTTTTTTTTTTAATCCTCAGCTCTTTTTAGAGTGACAATAGTACCCTTTCTCTGTGTTTCCTGCTGCATGTGGCAAACACACATGACAACAAAGGGAGAAAAAAAAATCCTGGTCAAACTTAGACTATATAGAGCAGCGACGTTAGAAATACCCTTCATGGGACAGCCTCAGCAACATGTGGTGAAATGTTAACGTCTTAACAAGATGGGCCCATCATGTTCGGTGTGTGGGGCACACATAACACTGATGAAGAAAAATGAAGAGAAATCCCCTATCACAGCCACACAGAGTCACAAAAACTTTCTTTGTATGCCATGAAAAATTCAGTGTTCCCCAGGATGTCAGAAATTGCCACACATAAAAAACATTTATATTTTAGTGATAGAAAAGAAAAGAGAATTTTTATTTTGGACAATACAGGTGAGTCTAACTACATTCTTTTTAAAAAACAATTATGTTTCATCCTCAGAGAGTAAGAGCACCTGTATACCCAGTGACCTTGTAAAAGCTTCACAGTATAATGTTTTGGAGGTATGGGGCAACCTTTCAATAATAGGAAATGAACTTTCTGGTCAGGGCACGTCCTGTCCAAGATGAAATAAATGAATGCACAATGCTTGACATAATGCTTGAAAACAGGGAATAAACAGAACAAAAATATTAAAATGATGCACTGTTTCAGTATTAAGATTTAACAATCTGGTGCTGAATATGCTGCAGTATAAATAGTGCCTGGACTCAGATCCAATAAAGTAACACAGCATTCATTCATAGTACCGTATGTCTCCAGTTCTGGCTCCTTAAGTCATATTTCACTTGCCAAGAAAAGCTGTTTTCTTGTGGGGATAGTTTTGTTAACATTCTTTCTCATGACAATGAAAAGTGCACAGCAAGTAGCGGGTAGTAGTTGTGAAGTGAACATCCAGGGCCCACTGGGCAGCCACCCCCGAGAACCTCGGTCTGCTTGCCTTGCCTACTTCACTCCTCTAGTCATTTGAAAATACAAAAAAAAAAAAGATACCAGGAAACATGTTTAACATGTTTCCAGTTTTTTAAATCACTCACAATTTTAAATTTCTTTCAAAAGTCCTTACTACGATAGCCCATGAGATGGATATAAAGTGAACAGATTCTAAAGAGCCCCATAGCTCTAAAGCATTATACTGTGAAGCTTTTACAAGTTCACTTGGGTATACAGGTGTTCTTATTCTTTGATTCAATGATTCCTACAATAAGAAAGTAGAGGAGCGGGGAATGAAGTCAGCAATCATGCACTATGAAAGGATAAGCAGCAGCAGATTCTGTGGGTTATTTTGGTAGCTAAGAATATTCTATCTATGAAAAATGAACCATGCCAATTTCAATGCACAGCTTTCTGGGAGATTCATCCATGTTGTTGTGCGTGTCAGTAGTCCAGTCCTTTTCATTACTGAGTACTGTTCCATGGCGAGAACATAGCACAGTGAAGCCAGGCACAACAGACTATACTTGTAGGATTTCCTTCATAAGAAATGTAAGAACAGGTAAAACTAATGTATGATATGATAGAAGGCAGGAAGTGGTTACCTCAGGGCAGAAGGAAGAACTGACTGGAAAAGGGACAGAAAGGAAATTTCTTGTTCTGGCTGGTGGGCACATGAGTATAATAACCGTCAAAATTCACCAAACCAAACACTTAACATGCGTATGTTTTATTGTATGTAAATTATACCTCAATTAAAAAAAAAAAGAAAAAGCCAAAAAAGGGGAGATGGAATTATCTCTACAGGAACTGACAGACAAATCACTCTGCTAGAAATAGTAATTTCCATTTAGGTAGATTCTTCAGGAGCAGGAAGGAGACTTATTTGGGCTAGAATTAGACACACACAGGTGTTTCCACAACACTTAATACCTCCACAGAGAGCAGCTGCTACAGATTGGTTGCTACATCTTGGAAGAGAGCTGTTGACGCGTGTTATTTTCTCAGGCAATGGGAGGTGGTGCGTTCTTTTTCTCTTTCACACCATATTGACTAACCTGTGCAATTGCTAGAAGCCATGTTCTTTGCTCAACTATCTATGAGAGTCTACAGACGCAAGATCTACTAGGAGAGCTATCTCCAGGAGGCTGCTCTCCTCCAGCTGGGCAGGAGCTTGGAGTAACTCACGTAAATATGTCTTTCCTCCGAACAGGGTCTTTGTCTAGTCTGCATATATTAACCCTCTCTGGAAGTATGTTCCTTAGATACAGTCCTCCTTCCTTGGTACACACACAATACACAAAAATTACTTGAGCTAGTAAGGAACCGAACCGAACCCACTGCCGTTGAGTCAACTCCAACTCATAGCAACCCTGTAAGACAGAGTAGAACTGCCCCATAGAGTTTCCAAAGAGCGCCTGATGGATTTGAACTGCCGACCTTTTGGTTAGCAGCCATAGCTCTTAACCACTAGTTCGCCAGGGTTTCCATTCGAGCTAGTAGTCATGTGTTAATTGAAGACATAATTGCCACAACAATGAACTTAAAAATACCAATGATCATGAAGGAGGCACAGGACTATGCAAGGTTTAGTTCTGTTACACACAAAGTTGCCATAACCCAGAGCTGACTGCACAGCAACTCACAGCAGTCATTTATGAATTACATAACTCAGCAAGTTACTGAATTTCTCCATACCTCAATCCTCCCATCTGCCAAGTGGAACAATACAAAGTGTCAAGTGCACAGGAATACTGTGCAGATTAAATGTTAAGGCCTTACAGAGTACAGAGCCTGGCTATAATTTGCCCTCAATAATTGTTTACTATCATTATTTCAAATGTGTCAAATCTATTCTTGAGATGGTCTCTATGAGATATACTCAAGGTCATATTTTGGATCTCGTGGACTTGCTCTGATTTTCTTCAGTTTCAGCTTGAACTTGCATATGAGCAACTGATGGTCTGTTCCACCGTCGGCCCCTGGCCTTGTTCTGACTGATGATATTGAGCTTTTCCATCGTCTCTTTCCACAGGTGTAGTCAATTTGATTTGGGTGTGTTCTATCTGGCGAGGTCCATATGTATAGTTGCCGTTTATGTTGGTGAAAGAAGGTATTTGCAATAAAGAAGTCGTTGATCTTGCAAAATTCTATCATTCGATCTCCAGCATTGTTTCTATCACCAAGGCCATATTTTCCAACTACTGGTCCTTCTTCTTTGTTTCCAACTTACGCATTCCAATCGCCAGTGATTATCAATGCATCTTGATTGCATGTTCTATCAATTTCTGACTGCAGCAGCTGATAAAAATCTTCTATTTCTTCATCTTTGGCTCTAGTGGTTGGTGCGCAAATTTTAATAATAGTCGTATTAACTGCTCTTCCTTGTAGGCCTATGGATATTATCCTATCGCTGACAGTGTTGTACTTCAGGATAGATCTTGAAACCTTCTTTTTGACGACTGCAACACCATTCCTCTACGAGTTGTCATTCCCAGCATAGTAGACTGTATGATTGTCCGATTCAAAATGGCCAATACCAGTCCATTTCAGCTCACTAATACCTAGGATATCTATGTTTATGCGTTCCATTTCATTTTTGACGATTTCCAATTTTCCTAGATTCATACTTTGTATGTTCCACGTTCTGATTATTAATGGATGTTTGCAGCTGTTTCTTCTCATTTTGAGTTGTGCCACATCAGCAAATGAAGGTCCCGAAAGCTTTACTCCATCCATGTCATTAAGGTCAACTCTACTTTGAGGAGGCAGCTCTTCCCCAGTCATCTTTTGAGTGCCTTCCAACCTGGGGGGCTCATCTCTCAGCACTATATCAGACAATGTTCCGCTGCTTTTCATAAGGTTTTCACTGGCTAATGCTTTTCAGAAGTCGACTGCCGGGTCCTTTTTCCTAGTCTGTCTTAGTCTGGAAGCTCAGCTGAAACCTGTCCTCCATCAGTGACCCTGCTGGTATCTGAATACCGGTGGCATAGCTTCCAGCATTGCAGCAACACGCAAGCCACCACAGTACGACAAACTGACAGAGACGTGATCAGGAACCGATGGTACTGAAGGAAGAAGTCCAAGCTGCTCTGAAGGCACTGGAGAAAAACAAGGCTCCAGGAATTGATGGAATATCAGTTGAGATGTTTCAACAAACAGATGCAGCACTGGAGGTGCTCACTCATCTATGCCAAGAAATATGGAAGACAGCTGCCTGGCCAACTGACTGGAAGAGATCCATATTTATCCCTATTCCCAAGAAAGGTGATCCAACTGAATGTGGAAATCATAGAATGATATCATTAATATCACATGCAAGCAAAATTTTGCTGAAGATCGTTCAAAAATGGCTGCAGCAGTATATCAACAGGGAACTGCCAGAAATTCAGGCTGGTGGCAGAAGAGGACATGGAACCAGGGATATCATTGCTGATGTCAGATGGATCCTGGCTGAAAGCAGAGAATACCAGAAGGATGTTTACCTGTGCTTTATTGACTATGCAAAGGCATTCGACTGTGTGGATCTTAACAAACTATGGATAGCACTGCGAAGAATGGGAATTCCAGAACACTTAATTGTGCTCATGAGGAACCTTTACATAGATCAAGAGGCAGTTGTTCAGACAGAACAAGGGCATACTGATTGGTCTAAAGTCAGGAAAGGTGTGCACCAGGGTTGTATTCTTTCACCATACCTATTTAATCTGTATGCTGAACAAATAATCCGAGAAGCTGGACTATATGAAGAAGAACGGGACATCAGGATTGAAGGAAGACTCATTAACAACCTGCATTATGCAGATGATACACCCTTGCTTGCTGCAAGTGAAGAGGACTTGAAGCACTTACTAATGAAGATCAAAGACCACAGCCTTCAGTATGGATTATACCTCAACATAAAGAAAACAAAAATCCTCACAACTGGACTAATGAGCAACAACATGATAAACGGAGAAAAGACTGAAGTTGTCAAGGATTTCATTTTACTTGGATCCACAAGCTTCCAGCCATGGAAGCTGCAGTCAAGAAATCAAAAGACGCATTGCATTGGGCAAATCTGCTGCAAAGGACCTCTTCAAAGTGTTGAAGAGCAAAGATGTCACCCTGAAGACTAAGGTGCTCCTGACCCAAGCCATGGTATTTTCAATCACATCATATGCATGTGAAAGCTGGACAATGAATAAGGAAGACCGAAGAAGAGTTGGCACCTTTGAATTGTGGTGTTGGCGAAGAATATTGAATATACCATGGACTGCCAAAAGAACAAACAAATCTGTCTTGGAAGAAGTGCGGCCAGAACGCTCCTCAGAGGCAAGGATGGTGAGACTGCGTCTTACATACTTTGGACATGTTGTCAGGAGGGATGAGTCCCTGGACAAGGACTTCATGCTTGGCAGAGTACAGGGTCAGCGGAAAAGAGGAAGACCCTCAACGAGGTGGATTGACACAGTGACTGCAACAATGAGCTCAAGCATAACAACGATTTTAAGGATGGCGCAAGACCAGGCAGTATTTCGTTCTGTTGTGCATAGGGTCTCTATGAGTTGGAATCTACTCGACGGCACCTACCAACAATAACATCATTATTTAGACCTTTATGTTTTAGTGATTCTTCTTGAAGGGAAGATATAATTAATTTATTTTAATAAATACTGACTCAAGAATTTTTTATGACTTCATTACCTTTTAATCTTTAATTTGATCATGTGCCTATAAAAAGCCCCTATTATTTTAAATCACAGAGGACTGCATATCAATTATGTTCCTCCTCTATTCCCACCTCCTCCACCTTCATTTCTTCCCTCTTTGTTCCTTGCTGGCTCCTTTCCTTTTTTTCTATAAGTAGGTTTGGAGTACCTGGGTGGTGCAAACAGTTAATGTGCTTCACTGCTAATAGGAAGGTTGGAGGTTCCAATCCACCAGAGGAGCCTTGGAAGAAATGTCTGGCAATCTACTCCAAAAAAATCAGCCACTGAAAACCCTATGGAGCACAATTCTACTTTGACACAATGGGGTTGCCATGGGTCAACAGTAATGGTTTTATAGGTATGTTCAGGTCTCCCCTACTTTAACAAAAACTCAACTATCTCTCTTTCTCCCCTCAATCTCTCATTTTTTACCCCCACCAAATCTCCTGTAAGAACACCTCCAATTTCTTTATCGGTCCTTTACCCTGGGGTATCTAGTTTCAACTCCTTCCATGAGAAAATAAGGGTTCAGAATGGTTGAGTACTAATAAGCAGCAAAGTCCAGATTTGCTCCAAAGCCTATGCTCTTGTTCTTCTCATTAGATTATCCTGTAAGTCACACTAACTCATGCATGAGGCACATTAGAACAAAAGACTGGAAAAACAGGTTAGTCTCAAGTTTTGGAAGGCCTTGGATGCCTGACTCAGTAGCACACTGTATCAGTCAGAGATTAGAAGCAGAGTCTGGAGTCAGAGGGGAGTTTGCACCCAGCATTTTCTGCTTGTCTGCTGTGACTATGGACGAGTTGTTTTAACTCTTCAAGTCTCAGTTTCAATATCTGTAAAATTGGGATAATCACAGTGCCAACACCATAGGGTTGTCATGAAACTTTAGAAGACAGTGAGAGGTTAGCACTGGGGTTTCAATGTAATAAGTGCTAATGAAAAGTTAGGAGAAAATAGACCTTGAAGTTTTTTGAGTATAGACACAACACCATCAAAGTAAAACATTAGAAAGATTAACCTATAGTGGAATGCACGTGGATTAAAAGAAGAAAGCATTCTGAGGGCAGAAAAAAAACAAAAACTGAAATAACCTAGGTATGTACGTCTAATTACAACCATAATAGCCTCCTCCTGGCTTCCACAGAGAGATAAGGACCTCACAAAATGCTACACTGCAGTGCAGGAGAACAAAGAAGAGTAGTTCATATGCCCATTGGGGATATCCGACATGCAAAGCTAGAGAATCTCAATAATAATGGCAAAATGATAAGTATACAGAGGAGTCCCTGTGTCACGTAAACAGTTAACTAACTAACTCAGCTGCTAATCAAAAGGCTGGAGGTTCAAGTCCACCCAGAGGTGCCTTGGAAGAAAGATCTGGCACTCTACTTCTAAAAATCAGCCTTTGAAAACCCTATTCTGACACACATGGGGTTGCCATGAGTCAGAGTCAACTCAGCAGCAACGGGTTTTATAAGTATACACATATCATTACCAATTCTTACACTTTATGAATAGGTTTTGTAAACCTAATCTGAAAAGTTAGGGGAACAAATGATGATTAACTTAGATAGTATTAGACACACACGCACACAGTAGATGCTCAATAAGTGGCAATTCCCACTTCTCTTTTGCATACATATCACACCCTCACCCTGTCTGGTGTATGGATCCCCCATATTGACTTCCAGAAATCTCACACATTCCTCAAAATTCCACCCGGATTAACTCCTTCCCCAATGAACCCAGCCCGACGTCATCCTTCCTCTACACAACCACATAATCTATGTTCTTGATTGGTTTGTATTCCTTCTAACGAACTTAATTTATCACAATATCCCCTTAGTTACTTTACAATTTGCAAAATGTTTTTTACAACCATTAGCTCAACTTCATGAGGAAGGTAGAGAATTTGCATTTTAACCAGATGTGAGCTGCAGCCGGAGGAGAATGACTTTCTAAGGACATTAGTTGGTGACAGGAGTAGAACCTGGGCTTCATTTTACAGGTTTCCTAGCCCCTAGACGGATACTCTTCCTACTGGGCTCTGCTACTGCTGCCCTGAGGATGGGCCCATGAGCCAACGTCTCAGCACACGACGGGCCCCTGGAAGGCAAGGCCATGGCTCATCCACAGCCACATACAAGGCTGGGTCTCAACGTTTAATGTTGAACAAAGGAACAAATGAGACCAATGAGCAAACAGGTGATGGGCCCAGATGCCTGAAAAGCCAGCTACATTTGGGCTTGCTCTGGAAAAAATAGTCTTCCACAACAGTGCCATTTCAGACATAAACATTGTTTCTCAAATCATCTTTATTATTTCCAAGGAATTTATCATCTGCAAACATTTAGAAAATGCCTGGTGCTGAAGACTATTATAGATGCAGTTTCAAGGTCTTTGAGTCACAAATTATGGGCCTTTATTTTGGGGTTGAAATTCATACAAATGTTAACATGATTGAATTGAGCACAATATAAATAAAACTGTTTATATCCAGACAAATCTGTTCACTAAAATACAGAGTACCAATCTACTCTGCTTGTAATGCCTTCAGACCAAATAACAAAATGCAATTGTAGGTAAATTTCCCATTAGTGACATAAAATTAGGTTGGGAATGGAGGCAATTTTTGTGTAAAATTAAAAAGATGCAATAATGGAAACCAGTTTTTTACTCCATCAGTATAGTATTCTGCCAGAGTCAGAGTTGATGTTTCACAAAAAGAAATATCAATAGATGTGTTCATATGTTTTTGCTATTTTTATCAGTTTGTAATCTAGCTCAAAGAAAGCAAATACTCTTCTCAGTAGATGCATAATTCATATCTTTAGTATTATTTGCCTCCAACGATATAAAAACCTAAGAGTGGTGATAATACACGTTACAGTTCATCAACATTTGATTCAAGCTTTTGGAAAGCCGATCACTTCTGATCATCAAATATAAATGTAATGATAAAAATATATATATACAATTAATAGAACACCAGAGGGATTAGTACTAGGCACCAATTCATTCAATAAATTTTGCTTGTGTTTCTCCAGCATAAGTCATTGAGAGGCAAAGACCACCCAATGCACCCTACCCCTATACTATTAAGCTCAAAACTGAGTAGAGAAGCTTATTATTGCTAAACACATAGCTAAGTGAAGCTACTCCGAAAATAAAACGATAGCTTTTACCCCCTGTACCTCAAATATGAAAAATATGAAGGCCTGAGACAGACTACCTGAAAAGTACCTAGGAATATTTTCCATAGTCTGCAGTGACATACAGATAAATGCTGATAAAATAGGGATATGTTGAGTACATTGCAGAATAAAGCCCACAAATCAACCTGTGACACAGATATATGCACCCCAGCAACATATCGGCAGTATTCTTACAATGTGGCTCACAGAATAATTTCCTTTTATTCCAGGTGCATTTTAACATTGATTTTAACAGCAAAGTGAAAACTCAGCCTGGGAAAGAAAACAAGACATTAGTTTTATTATCCAAAGGCTGGAGTTTATATATCTCATAATTCCCTGGAAAAGATCACAGCTAAAGAGTGTCAATAAAAACCCTAGCCTCAAAGTAACTAAGCCTTGGGGCTTCTGGTTCATGGTATTATTTCCACAATACACCAACTGCTGATGGGCCCCTTGTAAAAAAGAGAACTGATGACATTGATTGCATCTGTTTATCCTCCTCAGAGTGGTGGTGTTCCTATACTATAACATATAATTTTCTGTTGTTCACCTATGCTTTGTTAAAGAAATTAAAAACTGTCTGTACTATATAATAAGAACACAGAATTATTTATCCATAAATCAGTTCACAGGAACTCACTACCCAGCAGTATATAATAACCTGTGTTTCTAACCTATGGCCTGACTGTGGTAGATCATCAAATTGTAGCAGTGTAAAGGCATAAATTGTAGTTATTATTGTTAAACCTAAGGTGGAAATGACTTTTCAATGAGGAAAGAGAAAAAAGGCAAAATGAAAATGGGTTTTGAAGTATACATATTTTCCTTTTCAATGTATAGCTTAGCAGTACCCCAGTACAACTTTCTGGAATGAACCAAACTCTTCCACACCTTCTGCTTTGACTTTAAAGGCTTTCTATATATCAAATGGCTTGTTTGGGGGTAAAAGTAAATGGAAAATGAAATAGCATTCTCCAGGCACTTTACATTGTTCGAGTCCCTTTATAACCTACACAAATTAATGAAACCTCACAACAAACTTGTCTGGGAGCCTATAATACACTTAATCTTGTGTTTATAATAATACAAAAGGCAACACCAGACAGAAATAAATAATTCAGCAATTCAGAATAAATGTCGAGGCTGTATTGTTATATAAACTTACCTAAAAATCAACAGATACACACACAGACTGAATGAACTATATTCCCTCTGCACCAGACAGATCCCCTATCCGCAACACTTTGGGTACTACTGACAAAGACAAACAAGGGAGTTTTCAGCTCTTTAAGAACAATGACTTTTATTCTTAGATCATATCATTGCCTTTCAGGGAGAAATTATCATCAGGAAAATCATTAGTATTTAAAAAGCTGAAATTATGAATTTTAGAGCACTTTCCAAATTTTTTTTCCAAATAAGCTATAGTGATATACAGCTGTCTGCTACGATTGTTTTTTTTTTTTTTTTTTGAGCCAACTACCCCCTTATGCAAAGAAACATTACATTCTACTTAAAAAATATACACAGTACCACTTGGTGCCTTGTAATTCTATACAGGGCTTTTATATTTTACAGGATAAAGATTTTGTCTCATGTAATAGATGCTGCTTCACATTTGGGAAACGTTATGTTATAACCCTGACTTTTATTAGATTATTTAATATAAGCACTAAGTAACTAGACTAAATTAATAAAGACCCTATTGGAAAAAAAGAGAGAGAGAGAACAAAATTATTCCACAAATTAAATAAAACTTTCTGATGTTGGTATTTTAGAAAGCTTTATTTAATTTTCCAAATTCCAATTCTCCTGAAAAACAGCCAAAATATTGGTCAGGATATGAAAAAAATATGACTGGTGTTTGGTTATTTATTTCATCAGAATGCCATTCAAAGCTATTACATGGAGGAATAGGACAAATGAGAAAGAAAAGTGTCATGAGAAGTTATTTGGAATCAGTTCTAACCTTCTGTCACTGGTTAAAAGCTGTTTCATCTGGTATAGATTTTCTTATTCTTGTTCTAAGTTTAATCATTATCTAAAAGAGTTTTGAATTAAAGAACTAATTTGGGCAGCAAAGACAAACAAACTTCTCTTTTTCCTCCTTTCTATTCAGAAATATATTTGCATAAAGAGCTTTTCCTCTAGCATTTGTCCCCCTAAAATATCTTCAATAATCAAAGACCCAGGGGGGAAACGCAAACTTTTTTAAACATACTTGACTACATTCTAGCAGATGCTATCCATAACTTATGTGTAGCCAGTGTTTCTGCATCTTCTGGGGTAAGAAGTATTCACTGAAGATCTAAAAATACAGTTGACTCACATATTTCACATCCTAATTAATTATAGGTATTCTTTCCAGACAGGAGCTAAAATGTTACAGCAGGTTTTCCTGAGGACTTGGCTTTCCAGGTTCTCTGTCACTCAACTCAACACCCTTGAAAACCCTATGGATTGCATGCTCCCAATTACATATTCCAGAATTGTCCTTCAGGCATGTTCTGTTTCCTATAATTTAGGGTTACATAATACCTGATCTTAAGGACAATATTATGATGGCATATTGATTATCAAAGAAAATGTTGACATATAATATGAAGCGAAAAACATTCATTTATGTTGTACATTTTTATTCATGTTCTCCAACTAAACTGATTTCACAGTAATTTGTTAAGAAACTACAAGACATGGAAGCAAATATGGCTGGAACTATTAGAAAATGGCAACTGCTTTGGGTTTGAACAGTTGGCTTTTTTTCTTTTTTTTTTTAGTTTCTTTAAGAACATTTTTCAGAAGAAAATGTTTACTCTCAATTTTCACGTCTGTGTGTATATCACATACATCTTCATATATAGTCTACTATTAAGCCTAATAATGGATACATTTGTAGGTTTCAGATATTTTATATTCGATGAAGTCCTTGCAGATCCTTTATTAATATAAAAAGAAACTTGATCTGCATTTCTTAAAAATGTCATATCCAAAGGCTAAAAAAACAAAAAAAGACCAAACATGTTATCATCAAGTTAATTCTCCTAAGCGACCCTCTAGGACAGAGTAGAACTGCTCCATAGGGTTTCCAAGGCTATAATCTTTACAGAAGCAGATTGCCAGGCCTTTCTCCCATGGAGCGGCTGGTGGGTTGGAACTGGCAACCGACCTTTTGGTTAGCAGCCGAGCGCTTAACTACTGTGCCACCAGGACTCCTTCAAAGAGCACAAACCAAACTTTAAAATATGCCAGTCCGGCTTTAATGACTCTAAAAGAAGTTAAGGGGCCTGTACGAAGAGGAGGTGCTCTCTCATTAGGCAAATGTTTCTTGAATTGAACTGAAGATAGGCCTATATCCATAATATGCATGGTGACAAATAATAACAATGGCCTATTTAAGCACTCTGTTGTTGTTGTTAAGTGCTGTCCAGTCGGCTTTGACTCAGAGTGACCTTGTGCATAACAGAATAAAACACTGCCGGGTCCTGCACCATCCTCAAAATCATTGTTATCCTTGAGCCCGCTGTTGCAGTCAGTGTCAATCCATGTCATTGAGGGTCTTCCTCTCTTTCACTGCTCCTCTACTTTACCAAGCATGATCTCCTTCTCCAGAGATTGGTCCCTCGTGATAAAATGCCCAAAATACGTGAGACAAAGTCACGTTATCTTCATTTCTATGGGGCGTTTTGGCTGTACTTCCAAGATAGAATTGTTCATTCTTTTGGCAGCCCGTGATATATTCAACATTCTTTGCCAACACCATAATTCAAAGGCATCAATTCTTATTCAGTCTTCCTTATTCATTGTCCAGCTTTCACATGCATGTGAGGTGGTTGAAAATACCATAGCTTGGGTCAGGCGCACCTTAGTCCTCTAAGTGACATCTTTGCTTTTGAACACTTTAAAGAGGTCTTTCGCAGAAGATTTGCCCAATGCAATAAGTCATTTGATTTCTTGACTGCCGCTTCCATGGGCTTTGATTACTTCCAGCACACTAAATTATTCAAAAAACTTTTTATGTGAATCAGCGGGCAACTGAAATGATGCAGAGACTTAGAGATTATTTCTGACAGGATGTCTAATTATCCTGTGGCAGGTAGAAGAAGGTCAGATATGGGTTCTTTTTGTCCCCATTCCCAGTAATTTGTGGTTTAGTAAGGATCATTGCTATTCAGTGTTGTCCGAACAAGTGAATGGGCTCCAACTTAATCTCTAAGGTTTCATGGGTCCCACTCCAGCCTCTAAAGCAAAAGCTCCAAGAATGGAGCCCAGCAGATGTTGATAACTAGCCAGGTTTGGAAGTGTGGCCCAGGGTACCCAGCAAAAATGAAGACCTGGAGCACAGAGAAGATCAATGCCACCAATTCTCCTCAAGAGAAGGACAGGAGGCCAAAGGACTCCCAAATTCCTATTTTTCAATTCACCAGCAAATATTCTCACTACTGTCACGTAGGATAAGCAAAGAGAAAGGAAAACATTATGGTATATGAAGGAAAATGGGGGTAGTGGCACATTGTAACTGTTGTATTTCTTTTAAGTATAGATGACTAGGCATGGATTGAACTGGTAATAGTCAGAGGGAAGAATACATTTTACTGCATAAAAACCAAAAAACCAAACCCATTGCCGCCGAGTTGATTCTGACTCATAGAGACCCTATCGGACAGGGCAGAACTGCCCCATAGTTTCCAAGGAATAGCTGGTGGATTTGAACTGCTAACCATTTGACTAGCAGCCAAACACTTAGCTACAGCACCACCAGGGCTCCAGTTTAGTGTATAAAAAAACCAAACCGGTTGCCATCAAGTTGATTCCAATTCATAGCGACCTTACAGGACAAAGCAGCACTGCCCCATAGGGTTTCCAAGGAGCAGCTGGTAGATGCAAACTGCCAACCTGTATAGTAAACTTCAAAAATGATTTACCACATTTAGACTATAAACCACCAGAAGGCACAGATTATGTCAGTTTAGCTTATCTTATACAACCCTAGGTACACTTTCTTAAGCATCAGGATAGCTAAAATATAGTGGAAATGTGACAGTCACATGACAAGACAGCCATTTCGTTTTAAAGAGCACTGGACTGGGAACGGTCTTGGGCCTGCCCACTGTTGGCTGTAGCCCTGCAACTCACTTAGACTACCGAGACCCCTATTTCCTCTCCTATAAAATGGGAATTTAAAAGGAAAAACAATTCAAACCAAAAAATAAAAATAGCTCCCCTGCCTGACTCACAAGATGGTAATAATAACAAAATGACATGAATTAAAGTGCACTGAAAATTATACAGAGCTGTATAAACATATACTGGCATTAATGAATTATAAGTTAATATAAAAGAGGTAAGAATTATATTCTTTAGAACGTTTTTAGGTGAAAATTTCCTTTACTTAAATCAGCAAAATCATGAATCTTCTAAAATGTCACCAGCTGTTTTCTGATATAATCAAAAGAACCTGGGCTTAGAAAGTTGTCCTATCTAAATGACAGGGGCAAGTCATTTAACTTCTCTAAGCTTTCATTTTTCTATCTTTTAAGAGTGGCCTCGTGGTGCAGTGGTTAAGAGCTGCAGCTGCTAACCAAAAAGTCAGCATTTGAATCCACCAGTCACTCCTCGGAAACCGTATGAGGCAGTTCTACTCTGTCCTGTAGGGTCTCTATGAGTCGGAATCAACTCGATGGCAATGAGTTTGCTTTTGATTTTGAATGTGAAAACAGTTCAGCAGTTCATCAGAAAGTTAAACACAGAATTACCATATGACCCAGCAATTCCAATTCTGGGTGTAAACCCAAAAGACTCAAAAGCAGGGACTCAAGTAGATAGCTGTACACCAATGGTCGCTGCAGCATATTATCCACAAAAGCCAAAAGGGGGAAACAACCCATGTGTCCATCAACAGGTAAATGGACAAAATGTGGTATATCCATACAATGGCATATTATTCCTCTATAAAAAGGAATGAAGTTCTAACAATGCTATGACACAGATAAACCTTGAAAACGTTATGCTAAATAAGTCAGTCACAAAAGGACAAATATTGTATGAAAGCTGCTGATATGAAATATCTAGAAGACAAAGAGACAAACAGACACTAGATTCGTGATTACCAGGGGCTTGGGGCAGGCGGGAAAGCAGTTATTGTTGAATGGGTACAGAGTTTCTGTTCGGGGTGATGAAATAGTTGTGATGGTTGCAGAACACTGGGAATGAAATTAATGCCACCGGATTGAACACTCGAAAATGTTTAAAATGGTCGATTTTATGTTGTGTATATTTTACTGCAATAAAAAAAATTAAAACAAAAAACAGAGTGGCTGCTGAAAGGAGGCATCAAGAACTCCCTCCTACCATCAGTATCTGCTGTAAACGTCTAGGGATCCTGTGAACTTGTAATTACTTAATATCTCTACTCCTCACTAGACCGCTAATGAGGGCAGAGAATGTGGTATTTCTTTGACTGCTGAGTCCCCAGAACCCAGCACAGTGCCTGGCAGAAGGCAGAGGCTCATAGATATGGAAAGAAGGAAGGAAGTGGGGGAAGGGAGGGAGGGAGGAAGGAAGGCAGGCAGGAAGGGAGGGAGGGCCACCCCGCTATGGCCCAAGGGCAGACCCAGCTCATGTACTTCGTAGGTTCACCTTGTGCTCCCTACCAGGTCCCTGCCCCCAGTATCCCATTAACCACCAAACAAGCAGAAAACTAAGCTCACAAACCCTTGACACCCTAAACACACAGGAAGACCAACACAGCTGATGAAGGTGCAGAGAAAAGCCTGAGAGGCTAAAGCCCTCAAATTGAACTCTCTGGTGAAATTCCCTTCACCTCCAGAGGCTCCCCAGCATAGCATCTAAAATGAAGGGGTTGTCCATGATCTCCAAGGCCCCTTGCAGCTCTGATATTCTGAATCAAAACACTGCCCAAATACTTTGGGATCCAGTAATGGTGGCTTTGATTACTGTCATTTAAAAAAAAAAAAAAAAAATTAAGCCTTTAAAACTGTGAAAATAAACTCAACATTGAATTGGTGGGTTGATTTTTCTTTCATTAAAATTCTACTTTTCTAAAAAAAAGAAGAAATAAATGGCAAGCATCCAGCTTTTTGTTTCTTAGGGAGGGCTCATTTTTAAACTTTCAAAGTTTAGTAAACAACTTCTAAATTCAGGATAATTGAAGGTCTGCCAGTTGGTGAGCAAAACAACAATGGCTTTTATATCAACCAAAAAAGGGAACGTGGCTCAATCAGGATTTTTTAAAGCTAAATATCATTCTGCCAACTGCTTTTCTTACTAAAATAACAAAAGCTGCTGTCTACAGGCTACTAATGGACTACTACCTGAATAAATATAATTGGGTTCATTATTTCTTTACATTAAAATTATCAGTTAAGAGTGACTTTCCCAAGGATCCTTTTATGTTAATGAAGTATAATAACACATTAGGACAAGTAAGATACTCTCAGATCAATTTTGCATTTCTATAGCACCAAACAGAAGAAATAAATTGTTCACTTGCCTTCATAAGTAAGTAATTTCAACTTCTCAAAGATGTATTTGTATATGGGCAAAACCCACATGAGTAAATAAGCCTAATTCATTCAGGAAGTATGATGCTGAAAATCAGGGACAAGATACTGAAATCTCAGGATTATCTAATTATAAATACTAATAAGTGCCCTAGGAATCACTGATATACAAAGACCCTCAAAACGTAGACAAGACTTATTTTTGCTCAAACCCAAAACCAAACCTATTGCAGTCAAGTCAATTCTGACTCATAGCGACCCTACAGGACAGAGCAGAACTGCCCCATAGAGTTTCCAAGGAGCCCTGGTGGGTCTGAACTGCCGATCTTTTGGTTAGCAGCCATAGCACTTAACCACTACGCCACCAGGGCTTCCTACTTTTGCTCGGGGATTAAAAAAACAAAAAGGGTTTATTCCATTAAAAAAAAAAAAGGCTAGGAAGGATCCCCAAGGGCTATGGTATCCTGTGGATTTTTTTTTTTTTTTAGTTCAATCATTCTTAAACCAACTTAAATGGTGTTTCATTTTGATTCCAATACCATACCACCATCAACTTCTACCTCTAAAGGGAAGGAAAGCCACAAATCTCATATATATTCAGTCACTCAGGTCACTAGTCACATTTTCAAAACAGGAATCTGCTTATTTCACTTTGTTATTGTTCTGTTTGTTGTTGTTTAACATATGAATTCTATAGTACGTTGGGGGCACAGAAAATACTCACTATGAGAAGACTGATTTTCCTCATGTTAAATCAAACGACACATTGCATTGGGTAAATCTGCTGCAAAGGACCTCTTTAAAGTGTTGAAAAGCAAAGACGTCACCTTGAAGACTAAGGTATGCCTGACCCAAGCCAAGGTATTTTCAATCGCATCGTATGCATCTGAAAGCTGGACAATGAATAAGACAGACCAAAGAACTGATGCCTTTGAATTGTGGTGTTGGCGAAGAATATTGAATATACCATGGACTGCCAAAAGAACGAACAAATCTGTCTTAGAAGAAGTACAACCAGAATGCTCCTTAGAAGCAAGGATGACGGGACTGCATCTCATATACTTGGGACATGCTGTTAGGTGGGATCAGTTCCTGGAGAAGGACATCATGCTTGGCAAAGTACAGGGTAACCAGAAAAGAGGAAGACTCTCATCGAGGTAGACTGACACAGTGACTGCAATAGTGAGCTCAAGCATAACAACAATTGTGAGGATGGCACAGCACCGGGCAATGTTTCGTGCATAAGGTCATTATGAGTTGGAACTGACTCAACAGCACCTAACAACAACAACATAATGAACAGCATATACAGCATACCCACTGCTGTCCAGTCAATTCCAACTCAACAGGACAGGTTAGAACTGCCCCATAGGGTTTCCAAGGCTGTACTTTTTATGGAAGCAGACTGCCACATCTTTCTCCCATGTAGCAACTGGTGGGTTAGAATGGTGGACCTTTCAGTTAGCAGCCAAATACTTAACCACCACACCACCAGGGCTCCTGATGAACAGCATAAAACCCAAAAACTAAGCCCAATGCCAATGAGTCAATTCCAACTCATAGTGACCCTAAAGGACAGAGGAGAACTGCCCCCACAGGATTTCCAAGGCTCTAAATCTTTAAGGAAGCAGACTGCCACATCTTTCTCCTATGGAGCTGCTGGTGAGTTTGAACCGCAGGCCTTTTGGTTAACAGCTGAACACTTTAACCATTGCACACCAGGGCTCCTGTGTATAGCATACAACAAAATCATTACCATGGCATCAATTCCTACTCATAGTGACCCTATAGGACAGAGCAGAACTGTCTCATACGGTTTCCAAAGAGCGGCTGGTCGATTCGAACTGCCCAACTTTTGGTTAGCAGCTGAGCTCTTAAGGATTGCTCCACCAGGGCTCCCTGTACAGAAGAGTGGGCCCTAACTTTCCTCTTCCTCATACTCATTTCTAGTCGTTTGATAGAAACTTAATAAAGACCCATCAAGAAATTGGGCGTTTATTTTATGCTCACCATGGTATTGCTATGTTGCTATGCTTAGAAGAAAGTAGTTAACAAAGTTATCCAATACTACAGTAAAATTAATTCATACCAGAAACAAGGAATAAGTTATTAATTTTTAAGTTCTGATATAATACTTTTCAATATCACTGATACTAAGTTGAACTTGTTGCTGTTGTTGTTAGTTGCTGTGGAGTAGGCTACGACTCATGGTTACCTTATGTATAACAGAGGGAAAAGTTGCCTGGTCCCACACCATCTTCATTATCTTTGAAATGTTTGAGCCCATTAACTTGCTTAAGTTAAAATGCCCATAAACATTTATGTATTAATTTGTGGTTCTTAAGTGCTTGGATACATCTCAAAACCAGTCAAAATCAGCCAGAGACTATCTCATTCAAATGAATGTCCTAGCTTGTTGCCTTCTACTCATAGTAGAAGCTTAAAAGTGTTTACATAAGAAGTGGACATCCAAGAGCCATCAATGGGTCTCGAGCCACCTGGAGCAAAAGAAAATGAAGAACACCAAAGACACAAGGTAATTATGAGCCCAAGAGACAGAAAGGACCTCATAAACCAGAGACTACATCAGTCTGAGACCAGAAGAACTAGATGGTGCCCGGCTACAACCAATGACTGCCCTGACAGAGAACCCCCGAGAGAGCAGGAGACTAGTGGGATGCAGACCCCAAATTCTCGTAAAAAAGACCAGACTTAATGGTCTGAGACTAGAAGGACCACAGAGGCCATGGTCCCCAGACCTTCTGTTAGCCCAGGACAGGAGCCATTCATTCCCAAAGCCAACTCTTCAGACAGGGATCGGACTGGACTATAGGATAGAAAATGATACTGGCAAAGAATGAGCTTCTTGGATCAAGTAGACACATGAGACCATGTTGGCATCTCCTGTCTGGAGGGGAGATGAGAGAGCGGAGGGGGTCAGAAGCTGGCTGAATGGACACGAAAATGGAGAGTGGAGGGAAGGAGTGTACTGTCTCATTAGGGGGAGAGCAATTACGAGCATGTAGCAAGGCGTATATAAATTTTTGTATGAGAGACTGACTTGATTTGTAAACTTTCACTTAAAGCACAATAAATTTTTTTTTTAATTTTGCATAAGAATATTGAAACATGACTATATTCTAAAGACAGCAATTGCAAATTCTCTCTCCAGTCACATGTATGTGACATATAATTTTAGCTTTTGATTTGTATTTTGTCAAATAAAATAAAGAAATAAGGAGAAAGAGCTTTGAGATTCTTACCCTTCCTACCAATTTACTTGATAAAACAAAATATTGGGTAAGGGTGGTACATACAGTAATGCTTATAATAAACCAGAAAAAGAGCCCCCCAAAACAAATATTTTATTCACCAATAAACCACTTCATTTTGAAGCAAACCCATGTAAAGGATTTTTATATGATATTTTGAGCACAGCTACTTCTCTCTCTAGTCTGTCGTGACAATGCAAAAAAATGTCACCTGTTCAATATGTTTCTTAATCTTTCACTGGTGAGAAAGAATTTGGATTACAAAATGACTTCACATGAGATATCACTCATGTAAAACACCAGCTATTTTCAACACGGGCTGGATTTAGACAGCTGACAAAGCTAACTCTATTGTCTATAACCTTATGCACCCAAAGCTGATGATAGCATCCAATTTTGTCTCCTTGAACTTCCAGTCCCTGCTGGACTCATACAAAACTTTTATTCTTTGACCAAAAGATTCAATCATTAATATAAAAATACTTTCTCCAAATCTGCTCTAATAGAGTCATAAGATATGCCTGAGATTTCCATATTTGCTGTCTCTGTTATCTTTTTAGGAAGATAATTAATGTTTTACCCTGGGGTATTCAAAATGGCTGTCAGAATAATCCAAAAATTCAATTGCCCAGAGTCGGTGTCCTCATACAAACATTCATTGCGGATAACTCACAACTCTTGCTGTTGCGAATGTAAGGCATTTTATAAGGCCTACAAATGTGTTTTACAAAACAACAATAACATTTTGCACTTGAACTGCAGAGCAAAACGTTCTTTCGAAGCAGCCACAGCACAAAGGGAGATCACAGTCCCACTGGTCCCTGCAAACCCCAATGTCCTCCAGGAGAAAAAGTCAGTACGGGTGGAGGATATCATTATGCTGAGGCTGGTCGACCAGTTGACACTCTCAGAAACTAGAAACCTGACCCATAAGCATTAGTGAAAATATCACCTCCATTGGTAACTTATTCCCAGCAAATTCATTTCTGCTTTAACAGAGAAAGAAGATCTGGGTTCACACTAATCAGGCCCAATGGAAGGCCATATTAGCAATTTGGCAGGTGCCCGAGGGCCATACCTAATCTGCATAAAATGGAGCAGATTGTAACCGCCCTCATCTTTTTTATTTTTAAACTGTTTTTTGAAGCCGAGCAGACATAAAATCTCAGAGGGAGAGACAAGGAGATGGTAGTGCATACACTTTCTTCATGCCTTTATTTTCATTCTTTTTGTACAAACCTTCTTCCCGAATGGGTATTTACTAAAACAAAGATAGCAAAATGAAAGGTGCTAGGAAATGGAGTAGGCAGTGAGTGATCACAAATTATTTTTCAAAATGTCTTAAGGTCTTGTATCTTTAACAGAGCTTCACAATCCTCTACTGTATAATTTCAAATCAGTTCTAGTTTTAAATTTAGTGTTTCATATTTTGTGAAGACATTCTAAATGGAAATGTGCCCTGGATTTGGGGAAAAGCCTGAAGCTAGCAGAGATTCCAAGACTAATAATTATTTGTAAACCTGTGATCTGGTTAATGAGCAGAAACATATTAAATATCAACACTATCACCTCAACACAGGCTTCTGCTACCCATAAAATAATTTAAAGTGGCAGTGCTCTTCATATTCTAGGAATTTTATAACCTAAGTCATTCAACTCGAGTGTGAGTAGCTCTGAAAACTAACTCATCAAAAATGAATTGTGAGTAACACAATGCACAAAAAAAACAGGAAAGAAAAATTTTTTAAAAACCACTGTATCGGGTAATTAAAAAATGGAGTAAATGGTAAATACAGAAGTCCCACCACCTGTCAGTCTGTCACGGCTTGAGTGTTGCTGTGATCCTAGAAGCTATGCCACTGGTATTTCAAATGCTAGCAGGGTCACTCAGGTAGACAGGTTTCAGCAGAGCTTTCAGACTAAGCCAGACAAGGAAGAAAGACCAGGTGACCTACTTCCAAAAATTAACCGAGGAAAACCCTGTGAATCAATATGGTGCTGCAAGATGAGTCCCCTAGGTTGGAAGGCACTCAAAATACATATACTATATGGTCAAGTCCATTGTTGGCCTCAACAATGGACTTGACCATATAGACAATTGTGAAGATGGTGCAGGACTGACCAACATTTTTGCTGTATGTGGGGGGTCACCATGACACAGGTCTAACTCTGTGGCAACTAACAACATGGAAGTCTCAAGTCTAGAGACAGCCATGATGGAAGAATTTGACTTCTGTTGCTTTAGAAAAATGTATAGAAGATGCTTAGCAAGGTGTCGTGGAGCAAAAGGATGCAACAAGTAAAATGGTTCCGCCTTAGAGAAGCTATAACTCTACTATACTCTATACCTCAACAGATTGGGGGAATTTAGGTCAAGAAATGGGGAATGCCTGGTGGTTTTGAGTAAGGCGGTGAAAGGATCTTAGAGTTGCTTCGCAGGGCAATGGGAAGCCAGCCTGAGCATTAAGAAATGCTTGAGAAATGCCAATCAATCAATATCAACAAAAGGACAGGCACAAGCTTTTCTAGAGTTATGTAATCTGGCTCATAGGAGACCACTATACAGTCCAGTCCATATAGGCACTAACTCAAGACTGTTGCAATAGAGGGAAAAAAAAAAGGGCAGGCGGGGAATGAAAGCTGGGAACCATGGAATCAAAAACAGAATCTGGAGACGGACATAAAAAAAAAGGCAGATATGGTATAAAGTGAAAAGTATTGGATTTGAATCAGAAGAGCTAGTCATCCAGTTCTCAGTGCCTTTCAATCTCTTCATCTGTAACAAGATCATAATGATCTCCATCACGAACGGTTATTGCAGGTATTAAATGAGGTAGTATGAATGCAGGTTCTCCGTAAATTCTAAACTGTTAACCAAATGTAAACTGCTATTACTGTTGATGTTATAAAGAGTAAACACAAAGAGCTTAAAATGACTGATTTTTTGTTTAAATCTTAGAGAAAGGGAGGCATTATTCCTTCTGACCATGGATGAGAAACTTCTCAAGAGCCAAGAAAATGTCATAATAAATTTAGTTTTAAGTGGTGGTGAACATATAATCTTTGAATTTTTCAAGACAAAGGGATAGGTAAGAATTAGCCAAGTGAAAAATTCCATGTTTGACCAGGTAAAGACATATAACTATGGATTTTGGGGGAGTAGAGGCCATTGGGTAATTATGCATAGAGAAAAGAACAAAATTCTAGGTGACTATAAATTTTTTTTTTTTATAAAGAATCAGAATTTACCAGGTTCTTACTATGTGCCAGACATTTTCTCATTGTATTAATATTCACAAAAATCCTCTGACATACACACTAATGTTCCCATTCTACACAAGGCTAGATAACTTGACTAAGGTCGCAAGAATGTTACATGCCAAAGATTGGAACCCAGGATTCTCTACAACCAAAGCCCATATTCTTTCCCCCACAAAATGGTACCACTTATCCTCTGGCAGTGCAATGGTTAAGTGCTTGGCTGCTAACCAAAAGTCAGAAGTTTGAACTCACCAGACTCTCCGTGGGAGAAATATGTGGCAGTCTGCCTCAGTAAAGATTGCAGTCTTGGAAACCCTATTGGGCAGTTGAACTCTGTCCTATAGGGTCAATATGAGTCAGAGACTCCATTCTATGGCAATAGGTTACCCTCTGAAAAACTCCTCCTTAGCCTCTGAGATCCAACTCAAACAATCCCTCCAGAGGGAAGCACTTGTTCAATTCCCCCAGACAGAAGTAATTTCAGTGTACTTTGCATTTACTGATGAGATAAATGAAGACATGATTCATGTGAAATCCCTTTTCTTCATTGAACTGCAGACTGAACTACATCCTTGTAGCTCCAGCACTGAGCTGAGCACCTAACCATGTATCTAATAAATAGCTGGCGAATGAATAAATGAAACCTAAAGACTCCAAATTGCCACCAAGTAACCGGACTACAATTCCTTTATGTTTCTATTTTTATTGACCACCATTATGCATATATTGAGTGTCAACTATGAGCCAGATAGCATTGCTCCAGTTTCCTCATCAATATATTTATACACTGAGTCATTTAATCATCAACTCATTCCTAGAAAGTATTACCATCCCCATTTTATAGAGAAAAAGAAGCAGAGAGGTTTAAGCAACTTGCTGTAGGTACACATCTAATAAAATAATAATAGTATGCTAGTACATGTTTTGCGGCAAGCACATGCTAGGATTTAACATCTATTTTCTCCTTTAATCTTCACAACAATCCAGTGAGGTAGGCATTATTACCACTTTTTGCAGATAAGAACACCAGGAGACAAAAAAGTTAAGTAGTTTCCCAAGATTAGACAGCTAACAAACAACAGAATTACTATTTTAATTCAGGTTCTTTTGACTCCCAAGCCCACATTCTTTCTACTGTATCAAGATCCCTCCACATTGCCTAAAATCTTTCTATTTTAAATACCTAAGATTAGCACCTCAGATAAAGTAAATTTCTAATTGGCTATTTGGAGCCCTGGTGGCACAGCCACCAAGCCACTTCTCGGAACCCCTATGGGGCAGTTCTACTCTGTCCTATAGGGTTGCTATGAATCCGAATTGACTCAATGGCAATGGTTAGTTGGCTATTTAACCTAAATCAGTTAAATTTAATAAACAGATTAGTAAATTTAAAAACCGCACATGTTCTAGTTGTTAAGTGCTGTCTTATGTACGACAGAATGAAGCGCTGCCCAGTCCCACATGATAGAAGAACCGAGCATGATGTCCTTCTCCAGAGACTGGTTCCTCCTGATATCATGTCCAAAGTACCTGAGACAAAGTGTCCCCATTCTCCCTTCTAAGGAGCATTCTAGCTGTACTTCTTCCAAGACAGATTTGTTCGTTCTTCTGGCCATTCACAGTATATGCGATATTCTTTGCCTACACCATAATTTAAAGGCATCAATTCTTCTTCAGTCTTCATTGTCCAGCTTTCACACATATGAGGCAATTGAAAATATCGCGGCTTGCATCAGGTGCATCTTAGGCCTCAAAGTGACAACTTTGCTTTTCAACACTTGAAAGAGGTCTTTTGCAGCAGACGTGCACAATGCAATAAATATATTGTTTGATTTCTTGACTGCTGCTTCCATGGGCATTGATTATGGATTCAGGTAAAATGAAATCCTTGATAACTTCAATCTTTTCTCCGTTTATCATAATGTTCCTAATTGGTCCAGTTGTGAGGATTTTTGTTTTCTTTATGTTGAGGTGAAATCCACACTCAAGGCTGTAGTCTTTGATCTTCATCAGTAAGTACAAGTCCTCTTTCAGCAAGCAAGGTTGAGTCATCTGCATATCACAGGTGTTAATGAGTCATCCTACAATCCTGTTGCCCCGTCCTTCTTCATACAGTTCAGCTTCTCAGATTATTTTCTTAGCATACAGATTGAACAAGTATGGTGAAAGGATACAACCCTGACACACACCTTTCCTGATTTTAAGCCATGCAGTATCCCCTTGTTCTATTTGAGCAAATGCCTCTTGATCTATGTAAAGGTTCCACACAAGCATAGTTAAGTATTCTGGAATTCCCTTTCTTCAAAAGGTTATCATAACTTGTTATGATCCACATAGTCGAATGCCTTTGCATAGTCAAAGAAAAAAAAAAGGCACAGGTAAACATCTTTCTGGTACTCCTGCTTTCAGCCAAGATCCATCTAAATCAGCAATGAAATCCCTCCTTTCAAGTTCTCATCTGAATCAGGCTTGAATTTCTGGTACTTCCCTGTTGATGTACTGCTACAACCATTTTTTAATTATCTTCAGCAAAATTTTACTTGCATGTAATATTAGTGATATTGTTCGATAATTTCTGCATTCAGTGCAATGGTCTTTCTTTGGAATAGGCATAAATATGGATCTCCGCCAGTCCATCAGCAAGGCAGCTGTCTTCCAGACTTCTTGGCATAGACAAGTGAGCACTTCCAGTGCTGCATCTCTTTGTTGAAACATCTCAGTTGGTATTCCATCAATTCCTGGAACCCTGCTTTTCGCCAATGCCTTCAGTGCAGCTTGGACTTTTTCCTTCAACTCCATCGGTTCTTGATCATATGCTAACTCCTGAGATGGGTGAATGTTGATCAATTCTTCTTGGTACAGTGATTCAGTGTATTCCTTCCATCTTCTTTTGATGCTTCCTGCATCACTTAATATTTTAATATTTTCCCCATAGAACCCTTCAATATTGCAACTCGAGCCTTAAATTTTTTCTTCAGTTCTATCAGCTTGAGAAATGCCATGCGTGTTCTTCCCCTTTGGTTTTCTATTTCCAGGTGTTTGCACATGTCATTATAATATTTTACTTTGTCTTCTCAAGCTGTCCTTTGAAATCTGTTCAGTTCTTTTACTTTATCTTTTCTTCTGTTTGCTTTAGCTACTTGACATTCAAAAGCAAGTCTCAGAGTCTCTTCTGACATCCATTTTAGTCTTTCTTTCTTTCCTGTCTTTTTAATGGCCTTTTGCTTTCTTCGTGTATAATGTCCTTGATGTCATTCCACAACTCATTTGTTCTTCGGTCATTAGTGTACAATGCGTCAAATCTATTCTTAACATTATCTCTAAATTCAGGTGGGATATACTCAAGGTCGTATTTGTTTTACTCAGGGACTTGTTTTAATTTTCTTCAGCTTCAACTTGAGCCTGCATATGAGAAATTGATGCCTGTTCTGCAGTCAGACCCTGGCCTTGTTCTAACTGGTGATACTGAGCTTCTCTGCCATTTTTTCCACAGATGTAGTTGATTTGATTCCTGTGTATTCCATTTGGCAAGGTCCACGTGTATAGTCACTGTTTACGTTGGCGAAAAAAGGTATTTGCAATGAATAAGTTGTTGGTCTTACAAAATTCTATCATGCAATCTCCAGCTTCATTTCTAACTATCAACTCTTCTTTGTTCCCAACTTTTGCATTCCAATCACCAGTAATTATTAATGCATATAGACAACACGTCTGATCAGTTTCAGACTGCAGAAGTTGGTAAAAATCTTCAATTTCTTCATCTTTGGCCTTAGTGGTTGGTGCATAAATTTGAATAACACTCAGATTAACTGGTCTTCATTATAGATGTATATAGATATTATACCAACGCTGACAGCATTGTACTTCAGGATAGGTTTTGAAATGCTCTTTTTGACGATAAATGTAACGCCATTCCTCTTCAATTTGTCATACCCAGAATAGGTACAGCATATGATTGATTGATTTAAAATAGCCAATAGCAGTCCATTTCAGCTCACTAATGCCTAGGATATTGATCTTTATGTGTTCCATTTCACTTTTGATGACTTCCAATTTTCCTAAATTCATACTTCGTGAATTCTACATTCTGATTATTAATGGATGTTTGCAGCTGTTTCTTCTCATTTTGAGTCATGCCACATTAGCAAATGAAGGTCCTGAAAACGTTATTCATTCCACATCATTAAGGTCGACTCTATTTTGAGGAAGCGGCTCTTCCTTAGTCATACTTTGTGTGCCTTCTGGCCTGAGGGGCTCATCTTCCAAAATTATATCAACAATGTTCCACTGCTATTCATAAAGTTTTCACTGGCCATTCATCTCTCAGTTTGTCATAATGTGGTGGCTTGTGTGTTGCTGTGATGCTGGAATTTATGTCACCGGTATTTCAAATACCAGCAGGGTCACCCATGATGGATAGGTTTCAGCAGAGCTTCCAGACTAAGACAGACTAGGAAGAAGGACCTGGCAGTCTATTTCTGAAAAAACTGGCCAGTGAAAATAGCACATATGGCAGGCAACTGCATTATGTTGGACCCAAAATATCATATATTGTTTTCAAACATAAAAACTATGCAAAATCACAGAGGAGAAACAAGTCTACAAGGCTGATGGTCTACACGAGCCAGAAGAGAAGGACTAGATAGTGCCCAGCTAAGAAAAATGCAAAACAAAACTCAAATTCTTAAAAACAGGCACATTAACTAGACTGCCTGAGATTATCGCCCTGAGATGCTCTTTAAACCTTGAACCAAAACTGTCCCGATATCACCTTTTACCAGAAAAGCAGAGTGACACACAAAATAAAGGATGTTGCCTGTTAGGTTGGTGTTCTACTTAAAAAACACCTGTATTAGTCCAAAATGTCAACATTTAATCCAAAGCAAAGATGAGAAGATAAGGAGGCAGGGAAACTAGAGTACTGGAAACAGAACCACCAGGACACAATGAAAATGTTGACAGAATGTGAAAAATGTGACTATCATTGATCAATTTGTGTGAAAATTGTCAAAGGGGAACCTAACTTACTGTGTAAACTTTCACCAAAACACAATAAAATATTATTTAGAAAGTTAATGCCATGGAAATGCTATTAAGTGAAAAAATAAGTTATATGTAGACGTAGTCCCTTGCCAATGAGAAGGGAAGGGAAACGACAATGAAAGGGGTAGAGAGAATACTTTAACTTTTCAGACTTTTTCTTAAGATAAGAAATAAAATACATAGAAAATGCAAACTATACATTCAGTGTAAATTCAACTGTGTAAAAAATCTATAGGCATAAGACAGACTGGAAAAAATATATAATAAAGGGTAAACAGTAGTATATTCCCAGGACCACAGGTGACACCAAGGGAGATCTTTATCTTTCACACTGTTTTGTATTTTTCAAATTTTCTACATTGTGTATTTGTTATTTTTAAAATAAAGCGCTGTGCTTACCTTCCAAATTGTCAAAGCAACCTACACACAAAAAAGGAAGCTATTTGCACTTAGAAATCTCAGTTCTTTTTAATCTTGACTATTTTCAGATGAGATACCCTCCAGTTTAGAAACCTTTAGATAGAAACATGAACAGTTCTGATGTTACCTAAGAGGATATTAAGCAAGAAAGCCTTGATATTCAAAGCCCCTGGCTAGGAACACCAGCAAGTTAAAGCAGTCTGGTCAGTTTGCAGAAGTTTTCTCCTACTCTTCACCATCTATTCAGCGAATATCTACTAAGCAGTACCTATAGGGATAGCAGGATATCAAACACAGGGAACACAGAGAACCAGAAGACAGTCTCTGTCAACAAGCAAGCCATTATCACCTGGCTGAAGTAAGAGCAATAATACAAGGATACCCAGAACCCACTGCCGTCGAGACAATTCCGACTCATAGTGACCCTATAGGACAGAGTAGAACTGCCCCATAGAGTTTCCAAGGAGCAGCTGGTGGATTCGAACTGCCACCCTTTTGGTTAGCAGCTGTAGCACTTAACCATTATACCACCATGGTTTCCGCAATATAAGGATATTAGGGACAAATCATCAAGTAAGTATTATGATCCACGTGCAGATGTGAAGGGAAGGCAAAGCAAAGGGAAGAACCACCTTTGAACACTGTGTCTTCTGAAATATCCAAGATGATTGCCAAAGGAGACAAGTAGCCAGTACCTACACAGTGAAAGCAATATTAACACCAGGTCAGGAAGGAGATAAGTTCTTCTACAGAGTAACAACCATCTCAAAGCTTGCACTCCTGACTCCTGATAGGAACCTGTTTGCTGTGCATAGTTCTCTTTGCGGACTGCCTAACGAATGATGATAATGTTAGCAGATAGAAGACAAAAAGTGAGTGGCATCTCTGACATAACCAATAACTTCTGGTTAATGGTTACTTACCTTAATTAAAACTGTGCACATTATTTAGAAGAAAGTTTTAAAATACCATGGGGAACAGCAGCGCAGGATATAAAATGGCTCAGTATAATTTTAGTGCAGCCACAAAAGAAAAATATATAATTTAAGCCAGAAATTATTCATTTACCATATACACTTAGCATAAAGAAAGGATATTCACTTATAAGTATGAATACTGTGAGTATTGCTTTAATGCTCTGTCTTTTTATCCCTCCAACATAAACAACATTTATAAAAGCATTGCTTTTAACTACCATTTTAAATATCACACAAATCCCAAACAAGGAATAAAAATTTTTTAAAAAGTAATTCATCATTCTTTATTTTTGCCTCCAAAGTATTGTATTACATAGATTAGAATATTGAACTACCTTTTTTTTTTTTTTCCTTTCTGGTTGTGCCCTTAAAACAACTGTGATGCTCCTGTAGCTAAGAGCTTTAAACTTGTAAATAACCCCTCCCAGAAGCCCAATCTCCATATCTTAATATCATGAAAGCTGGAACTGTAAAATAAAATCTGTTAGCAGCTGAAATCTTAATGAGGTTCTACAAAGGAGCGGCTTTTCTGCAATGACTCAATGCATGGAAACAGTTGAGTAATTATAAATGCATGGGCTGAATGTGAGTTGGCAAATATAATACCACAGAATGTACCCAGAACTAGGGTTGTCCCAGTTCAAATGAGACTCTATTCCTTCACCAGTACAGGCACACGACTAACCTGAAATGTCTTTGGCTGAGAGATAGGTGTGAGCCCATAAAATTACATCCCTTGACTCCACATTTACATCAAGACAATCTGTTCTGGCCCACCAGCAGCCTGTTCTTCAACGACAAAGCACTTCAGAAGGAGCACTGCATAATGCTGGCTTCATCAGACATAACAGAAGCCATCGACAATGGGACTGGAGCAGTGGTCTCAAACCTTGGGGGCAAGATTCTGGGAAACCAGTGCTACCACAGGACCTGATCCCCTATGTGGGTCCATGTGGGTCCAGGTATCTGCACTTAAATAAGCTGCCCTGAGCCACAGGGGACAGCTCTGAGAAACATACAAATAAGGGTGCATTCCCCTGAAGGAAATGTAGGAAGGTCAAAGAGAAAATGCCAATGGAGGGGCATTTTTTGAAGTACTCCACCGCTATCACCTTTTTTAGGGAAAAGGAAATGAGTTTCCTCAAAAGTGTTCTGAACCTTCGCACATATAATTGCAAACTTAGAACATGTCCTAGAAATATTTTAGTACAATTATTCATGGTAAAGATATCAAACTTCACATGTTTATTTCTGGATATATATATATGTATACAGATTTTTTTTTTAAAGCTCTCGGGGCCAAATTCTCAAATCCATTCTTACTTAGGAATTCCAAAAATTTAGGAATGTCTAATCATATGAATATTGCATGGTCTATGTTAAGTACTGTTATTACTCTCCTCGTACTGCAGGTAAGAAACAGGCAGTCTTTACAATCACACACCTCACAAGGCTGTGAAGTTAAAATGAAAATATAGTGAAACCCTGTATTTACACGATTATGCTTCCACAATTTCCACTTATTTTTCCCTAAGCCCATTAAATTCCAAGCCCTATATGCTAATAATATGTTCAGTTTACACATTGTGCAGTCATTTGTGAGAAAACCCAGGTAATATCAACATTGTTGTCTGAGAATCTACCCCACTGAAGAACAGAGGTTTCCACAGAGCCTGCAGAGAGCTTAGTACCTGGAGAGCTAAGGGCCATCCCCGTAAGTCATTTGGCTTATAGTATTCACCACAGAACACATAATGAGTACCTTTATGAAGCTGAACTATGCTGGGCTTAAATCTGAAGAATAGACTTTTGAGAGATATGCAGCCATTGGAATCTAGGAGGTACAAAAGCCTGCTTCTCCTGGAGCTTTCAATAGTTAAGCAATGGAATTCTTAGTACAGATATGTATCCTATAGTTTAGGAAAAGCAGACATCCAAAAGCTGAAAGAAAATATAGGTGTGATTTTATGGATAGAGTTTTTGTTAGAAGAGATGGTTTTAACAAGTTATGAAGCTGTGAACATACATGTACAATCACAAATAATTACGTTCAAGAAGATGAGTGGGCACCATCGTGAGAAATAACAGTAATAACAGCAACATTCGTTGAGCACTGTGTCACCTATTAGACATTAAGTTATTATCTTACTTAATCCTGAAGAACCCAAAACAAACTCGTAGCCATCGAGTCGATTCTGACTCATCGAGAGACTGCTGTATCTTTCTCCCACCTCCCACGGAGCGGCTGCTGGGTTTGAACTGCCGATCTTTTTGTTAGCAGGTGAGCACTTAACCACTGTACCACCAGGGCTCCCCAAATCCTGAAGACAGCCCTACAAGAAGGAAGACTCTTATCCCCGTTTTACAGATGAGGCATAGAGAGTTTAAGTAACTCCCCTAAGGTCAGGCTCTTCCAGTGAGGAGTGAAGCCAAGATCTGAACACTATACGAAAAAGCCTTCTGTGTGGAGCCAAAGTTTTTAAGATGACAGAAGAACAGTAGGGAGTACAGCAGAGAAATAAGCAGGAATCTTACCAAAGAAGCTATAGCGCCGAAAGGCTGGAGGCACATGAAACATGCTAACTTTAACAAAGTTTTTAAGTGAAGTCAGAACTAAATGATGGCCTAAAAAAACACAGGAAACTGCTTGTGGGAGATGATGTCATGTTAAAAAGAGAAAGGAGGCAAAGCTCCTCAACTGCCCACCTATTTTCATTTTACCTGTGAAAGCAAAAGAAACTTCAAAATGGAAATACTAGAACAATGGCTAAGAAAGCCCTGAAATCTAATCTAAGAAATAAAACCATAACAGAACATCTGGCTGCATAAGTCTCCTGGCCCAGAGAAGAATGTGTCAAAGTGATATGAGATAGCAAAAATAAAAAAAAACCCGTTGCCATCGAGCCAATTCCGACTCATAGCAACCCTATGGCAAAAATAAATAACTAAATAAAACAGTAAAGAAAAAATCAGAAGAACTCCAGAACAGGGCAAATTTTAACTCAAAGTTCAAAATTTAAAAAGCAAAAAGATCAGTCAACAAAAAAAGTGTTTGCCAAACTAAAACCGTGTCCTTTGACCGGGGAAACAGGAATGACGAAGAAATTATGTGTCTTGACCTCAGAAACATTTGAGAAAGTCCTTCTTAAAAGGTTGGCAGTTCGAACTTGCCCTGAGAAGCCTCGGAAAATAAGCCTGGTGATCTGCTGCTGAAAAAGTCACAGTCTTGGAAACCCGATAGAGCAGTTCTACTCTGCACACATGGGGTCTCCGTGAGTTGAAGTTAACTCGACAGCAACTAACGACAACAACGTTAGTGATACTTTAGTGCACCTGATAAACAATGCAGTTAGGTACTTTGTGCTTCGTTGAATAACTAGTCACAAAACTAGCAGTCAGCACTGAAAGGCGGTCTTTAGACTATTGACCTAGCATTCTTTCTTCGGCTCTGACCATTCAACATTTTATCAAAGATTTGGATGAAGATGCTTACAAAATTTGTAGAGTTCATGAAGCCAATATAGTTGATAACATAAATTGAGTCAAAAATAATCTCAATGACTAGACAAAATGAAATTTAACAAGAATAAATGCATTAATTTCTAAAATAAAATCATAACTCCAGGTTGGGAAAACCTGACCTTATATAAATTCTTGTAGGAAAATAATTGTTTTAAGGCAACTACAACCTTAATATGAGCCGCTGTTATGAGAGCATTTGCTAAAAGGAATTAATGCATTTGTGGAATCAAGATCACACCTGAGGCAATGAGATGCGTGGGTTTCACAGGGAGGCGCACAACTAGAAAACAACCAGATACAAGGGCGATACAGAATGTGAAGGAAACCCTGGTGGCATAGAGGTTAAGTGCCACAGCCGCTAACCAAGAGGTCAGCAGTTCAAATCTACCAGGCGCTCCTTGGAAACTCTGTGGAGCAGTTCTACTCTGTTCTATAGGGTCGCTATGAGTTGGAATAGACTCGATGGCAGTGGGTGGGTACAGAGTGTGAAAGAAAAGGCACCAAACAGGCACCAAACATACATAAGGCCCTGTGGTTGTTTAGCCTACAAAACAAAAGTCTTAAAAAAAAAAAAATAGGGAGGGCAAAATCCATGATCATTATTTTTAAGTAGCTGAGTCGTGGGAAGGGAAGTAATACCAGTACACTCTATCTGAAGAACGGTAATTCCTTTTACAGTCCTTAGGGATGTAAAATCAGAGTAACCGCTTTTATCTACAGCCTCCCAAATAAACGAGCTCCTCATCCCTTGAAGTAGCCAAGCAAAGGCTTAATGACTCTCCACCAGGGAAGTCGGGAAGAAGATTTCGGAACATGGTGGGAAATGGGAAGAGATCATCTAGCCTCAACTACAATTCCGATGAAGTTCCCGGGTACTGCAAACAGTTAATGCGCTCAGCAGCTAACCAAAAGGCTTGAGGTTCCAGGGCATCTCAGAAGAAAGGCCTGGTGCTCCACTTCTTAAAAATTCAGCCATAGAAAACCCTATGAAGCTCAGTTCTACTCTGACACACACGGGGTGACCCGGAGATGGAGCTGATTCAACAGCAACTAGTTTTGTTTTTTTTTTGTTTTTAATACTTCTGATAGTCCATCCTGCTCTTTCTCTTGTCACTGCCAGTTCTAAACACTACCCAGCTATGCTATTTTAGTGGGCATCTACATTTCACTGGAGGGGAGGGCATTTACAGTAAATTTACTGATGTAACAAAGGCACTGAATAAAATAATAGTTGCTATTGCCCTTGAGTCAATTCCAACTCATAGCGAACCCATGTAACAAGGCAGAACTGCTCCATAGGGTTTTACAGGGGAAACCCTGGTGGTGCAATGGCTAAGAGCTACAGCTGCTAAACAAGTGGTTGGCAGTTCAAATCCACCAGGCGCTCCTTGGGAACCCTATGGGGCAGTTCTACTCTGTCCTATAAGGTCACTATGAGTCCGAATCGACTCGACAGCAATGGGTTTTGTTTTGTTTTAATCTTTACAGTAGCAGACTGCCAGGTATTTCTTCTACGGAACTGCTGGGTGGGTTTGAACCGCCAACCTTCTTGGTTAGCAGCCAAGCACTTAACCATTTCGGCACCAGAGCTCTTTAAAATAATATTTAGAAAGTTGAATTTACATCATGTGGACATTTAGATCTTCTGAACACTTCTACAGAGCACTCTTTGGCTAAGACATTACATAGTAATACTGCTTTCCTGAGGAATAGCTATTTCCATGGACAAAAATGGTGAATTAAGACATTTATCACAGCTAAATTAATCTGTGCCCTACAATTCTGCCTACTTTATATTTTCAATACGTTACTTAAAAAAATCAGAACTCCATTTTTCTGTATCATGCGTCATACCACCACCTGCAATAAATGCCAAGGCTTCAGGAAGGAGGAATCTTTGTTGGAAATCTGCACACACTGTTTAGCATTGTTTTGTTTTTAAAAGATAGGTCACAGTATGAACGCCCTTTCTACTGTAGGGGGTAATGTTAAGAAATTTAACTTCAAAAGAGTTTCTAGCTCATCTTCACAGCGTAATGATACTGCTGCTAAGTCTGGGTTTAATTACAAGGCTGCAAAGAAGGAGAGAGGAGAGAGGAAGTTTGTCTGCATGGCTCCCTCCCTCTCCATCACTGTACCCCCACAAGCCCCCTACCCCCTACCAACCACTTTTTTTTTTTTTGTTTGTACACACTCTATAGGCCAGAGCCATTAATAACCCGTGCAAACAGACTCGTACAGAGATCACTAATTGCCTTTTTCTGTGTGTGTGTTAGTTTCGCAGTTAAAGCTGTTTGAGGGGTTTTAAAAGCACTCTAGAATGAAACCTTTGTTTAAAAAAGTATTGTGAGCAGGTTGTCCTCCCTGCTCCCTGAAACTGAACCAGGACTCCTTGAACTCTGACCTAAAAGTACATTTGGTCAGCCAAACCTAATCCCAGGCACTGAGATTAGTTTGATGAGATTTGAGGCAGCTAGGATGAACCCTCCTGAACGGTGTGGTCACATTGTAAAAAGGGTCATTGTTCCTCAGGTGGGTGGAGTACTCTCCTCTCAATTGATATTTGAGTTAAGCTGGTATTACTGATCGCCCATTCCTCAAGGCAGATAACTTCACAATTAGAACAGAACCGTATTAATGCCTCATGTATCAGAGCCCGCTCTTTTCCAGTATCATCCGCAAACATTGGTTCTCCCCAAAGAATTGGACAAGAAGTGATGGGAATTCTCATCTTTACTGATCTCCAAGCTTAAGGTGAGACTACCACTCTGAAAAGCTGACCTCTCAGCATACGCTACTATAACTTTAACTATGGAATATTTCAAGCTGGAGTTCAAGAAGAATGAATGCTTCATTATTTTTACTGACTGTTCAGGGTGGTCACCCTGTTTTTTAATGCAATGTACTACACAGGAATGACATCATAAGGCTTTCATAAAAGCAAGTGTTAAAACCTATGATGAATTTTCCTACTATAACTAAGCAGTTAATAAGTATAAAAGTAGATCAAAACATACACTTATGGTTTGGTAAAACATTTATATTCACCTTTGTAAATACCAAAATTAAGTTTTTTAAAAAAAGCCATAAAAGGCCTTTTTTGCCTGTTATACCTAAGGTTCCATTAGTGATGGGAGATGCCCGGAGACTTTTTTCTAATTAAAGAAACCCATTAGCCATTGCTAATAAATAGCCTTTATTAATTTTGAGTAGTTTCTTTCTTCTTTGGATAAAGATTCCATTTGTGACTCATTGCAACCCTATGCACAACAGAACGAAACACTGCCCAGTCCTGTGCCATCCTCACAATCCTTGCTATGTCTGAGCCCACTGTTGCAGCCACTGTGTTAATCTATCTCCTTGAGGGTCGTCTTCTTTTCCTCTGACCCTGTACTTGACCAAACATGATGTCCTTCTCCAGGGACTGATCCCTCCTGATAACATGTCCAAAATATGGCAGACAAAGACTTGCCATCCTCACTTCTAGGGAGCATTCTGGCTGTATTTCTTCCAACATAGATTTGTTTGTTCTTTTAGCAGTCCGTGGTATCTTCAATATTCTTTGCCAACACCATAATTCGAAGGCACCAATTCTTGTTCAGTCTTCCTTATTCATTGTCCAGCTTTCACATGCATATGAGGTGATTGAAAATACCATGGCTTGGGTCAGGCACACCTTAGTCCTTAAAGTGACATCTTTTGCTTTTTAACACTTTAAAGAGATACTACAGTATGTCATATTCAGATCACACTGAATTAGTGCTCTCCTCTGCCACATACATTTCCTTTTCAGTCTGCTTAACAAAGCTTTCACTTCTGAGCAGGCTTCCTTCTGAGTCAGTCTGTATGTCTCCAGGAGAAAAAAAAAAAACTTCACTTCTCATCTTTATTATCCCACTCTCATTTAAAACTTAATTCCATTCAAAGGAGAGAGCCAGTATTACCAATAAATGAATATTATTCTGTTTATTAGTATATTTCATCAGCAAATATTTTTTAATACAAATACCTACCATGTTCCTGGCACTATGCTAAGAACATCACTTGTTAGGTGCCATCCAGCCGATTTCAACTCATGGTGATCCCATGTGACAGAGTAGAACTGCCTCCATAGATTTTCTAGGCTGTATCTTTGTAACAGTGGTTAACACAATGGATTAGTTTTATATGTGTTTACTTATCTCTCTTCTCCTCTTGTGTGTTATTCTAGTCTAGGGACCCTGTCTCATCAACACCTACTGCTTGCCATATAGCCCAACCTACCAAATAGTGCTTAAAGAACAGACTTTTGAGTCACGCTGCAGGAATTCATATCCTGACTCTACCATGTGCTCACTTTGTGACATGGGATAAATTTGTTAACCTCCATGAACCTCAGTTTCTTTAACTGTAAAAAACAATAGTATCTGCCCTTACAATATTATGACAAAAAAAATGGTGGCATCCTGATGGCACAAGTTAAGCACCCAGCTGCTGGCCAAAGTTTGAACCCACCCAGCAGAAGAAAGCAATTAGAGTTCTTTGGTGAAAGGACAAGCCTCCCAGGTCAAGCTTTTCAGAAAATGCATAAAGACAGAAATTCATGAAGGATAGTGTGCCTGAGGAATGATAAGAAATTCAGCTCCAAATAGGAGTAGGAAATGAAAACTGTTAAAAAGTGGGAGGGGATGAAAAGGAAGACTCAGACCAGATTGAAAAAAAAAAAAAAATTTTTTTTTTTTTTTTTTTTTAAATTTGGTGACTATAGAAGCATTGTTAACCTGAAGGTGAGGGCGTGACTTGAGACGAATGTGAACTAGATTGTAAGGATGGGTGCTTGGAAAACACTTAACGCAGAAGAAATAAAATATGATGGCAGCCTGAATAAGGGAGTAAATGTTGAAAAGATTATTTTGTTTTAGTTTGGGGCAGTCTTTATTGAGCATTTCTGTAAACCAAACAGAAGGAGCCAATGGAGAGGGAGAAATAGAAAACAGAAGAACTCTGGGGACAAGGTCCCAGAAAAGGTGAGGGAGTCAGTGACTAAGGGTACAAGCCAAGACAACACCCTTGGGCAGGAGAAAGGACCCCTCCTAGAACTGCACCCCACTAACAAGGATAGCACACAAAGGCTGGAGCACCTGCTTCAACACGTCGACTTTTAGTCTTTTGCGTTGTTCTCTATTCTGTGTATCTTTCTCTTTTCTCCCCAACTAGGTAATAAACCCCTGAGAATAAAGACCAAATTTTATATTTCTTGTACTTCCCTCCATCTCTAAAATAATGTGGACACACATAAGCTAGTTCTATACATTGGTAGTTGATAGAGCAGGGGCGAAAACATCTCACCCAATGGGACAATTCACAGATGAAAAATAAAAACTGTGTATCTTTGCTTTGTGTGATATGAGCTGTCCTGGGTGGAACTGTGAAATACATGGAGAATGTAACTGAGCTATTTATCATGAAAATACTGTATAATAAATTGTCCCATTATAAATAATTCTGTGAGAGCAGGGGCTCAAGGGTGAATCTCTTATCTCCTACTTCCCTTATAATAACTAAATGCAAGTATAGTTGATAACAGAAAACACCAGTGCCAAGGAGTATTACACAGTGTTGTTTTAAAGGCTATACATGTTAAATTCATACATAAAATACTTTCCCTAGCTTTTTGATTTCTCAAATTAGGAGAAAACAGTTTAAATAAAATTGACATCTTCTTACAAATTTATTTTTATAATTTGCTCAGTGTTTAATCTGAAAATATATTCAAAAGCATATATGCAGTCATTTTTTAGCATCATAGATTCTGGCCATCTAGGCTTTGAAGCTCCCAATTTATAGATAAGAAAACAGAGGCTCAGAGACGTGACTTCTCCAAACACATGCCCGGTTAATGATGAGGCCACATTTAGAGCCTAGGTTTCCTAACTCATTGTTCCATATTACTTCATTAAACAAATCTAAAATGGAAACCAAATTCTGAAATTGTTTCCTCTGAATCTGATCAGAAATCCTTGCTGGCACTGTTAGCTCTCTGTCCCTCTGCTCTCTGACTTCCTTGATTTCCCACGACAGATCTCACAAACAAGCTGTGGCCAACACTGCTACACGCCTACCCAATATTCACTCTCCTCTTCTTTCTTATTAGAGAATTCCAATGTTTTTTGTTTTGTTTTATTTTTCTTCTATCAGCATTGTACCAAATACAAAACTTGATTTCCCAGGTTCTCAGACCTGGGACTGATATAAATGCCAAAGTCCTCGCAGTGGATGTCCCTTCCAAAATAACAAAGGCAGAGTTTCATGAGAAAGGCACTTGGCCTTTTCCCTTTTTCTTTTAACCCTCTTGCTGCCTGGAATCTGAACTGGATGTCTGGAGGTATAGCAGCCATTTGGCAACCATAAGAAGAGAAGCAGAGCCCAGGCCCTTGGCAGCATTGTGGAGATACTGCATTAGCACACGAGACAAATAAAACCCCTATTTGGGTGACTACTGTAGAGTTTCTGCTACATGTAGTACTTGCAACCTTAACTGATTAATACCTCAGCTAACTTCTTAATGTACACTGATATAATTATTCCTAACACATTACTCAACTGACTCAAAACCTTTCAATGAGGGCCTCAGCAAGAGACCACTAAATAAAACGTAAACTCTTTAGCCTGGCATTCAAGCCTCGTTTCAAGAGATTCTGGAGTCCTGACACCTCCAAACATAGCCTGCACACCAGTCAAACAGAAGTCTCTGCCAACTGTCTCTCTCACCTCATTCCTGCCCATCAAAATCAAGTCCTGCCAAGGCCCGGCTCACATATCACCACCCTCATGAAGCTTAAACTATTCCTCCAATTCGATGAGATTTCTCCCTCCTTTGAACTTTCAAAGCCATGCTGTTTGCCACTCTCTTGTGTTACTCTTCATGATAGCCACAGTACTCATATGCTCTCACAGGCAGGGGGCACCTTGAGGACAGGGACCTTGTCTTACTGACTTGGAGAAACCCACCCTCAGCCCCCAGCACAGTACCTGACACATAGCAGATGATTAATAATCACTCCTTAAATTGAATTAATAAACACTTCCGCCTCTTGTAATGCATCTCTGACTGATTCCGGAAAAAGTCCACGCCAACACTCTAATGACTTATGAGGGAGCATGTGTGACAGCAGGAGGAAGCTGAGCTGCAGTTCAAACTGCTGTATTGTTTTGACACCAGCACAAGTGATAATGGGCTGTTACTCAGTGTGTCAAAGCGCTCACTCAAGACTCCCGAGCCAGCCTCTCCTGCCTGTCACAAACCCCAGTCTGCAAAAGCCTTTCCTTTCGTAACACCATGTGGCTTCTGCTTAAGAAAAGCCTATTGCTGGTCACTCCTCTCCCAGTGGATCACGAATAAATCAGAATGATTCAAGCAGGAGAGGCGTCTCGGTAGAATTTGTGGACACAGGCCTGTCCCTCCAGGAACCATCCCTCGCACATGTGAGAGAGGGGTAAACGAGCAGGAAACTGTGGCAGGGAACCACGTATGAGAGCAAAACAGCACAGTTGTCTTCTGATTAAGGAAAGGCTTTATCACTAACAATACTGAGGAGGCACTGAGTTCTGATTATAAAAAAAAAAAAAAGTCGGGGTGAAAAAATCCACAGGGTGAGTGCAACAGAGACCTTGCAAACTGAATACAATCTGAAAAAACAAAGCCACTCAAATAAGAATGAGAGCCATGAAAATTTACATATTAAAATATAGGGCCTGGTGTGAGAAACACGCTGTCCTTTTACACAGTATTTGCTACAGGGGTTATAACAAATACCTTATATATGTCTGGCTGCAAGCCCCAAAAGGAAAATGTTATCTTCAGGAACAAACAGTTCTAAGTTTGTCATCTGACCAAGGTCTCAAATAAATGACTGTTCAAAATAACTAAAACCAAGTAATTATTACATACTCAATTATAGTCATCTGTTTGTCACTTCACATATACGATATGTTCTGTGAAACAGGATGTTGTATGATTTGGGCTTTATGGGAACCTGTCTAAATCACAAGCAATAACTGTCGCTGATTTTCTACCTCCATGTTGTTTAATAATAACCTCCTGTTTCACGTCAGACCGATACTTCTTTGCCTCTTGCTGCTGCTTTCACTAGCGCTGGTTTTGCTGCATTTCAGAGCCATGATGCATTTCACAATAACATTTTGTAAAGAAAATTAAACAGAGAGATAACACTACAACACATGAGAGACACATGATACACAGGATTGGATGCTGTTGCCTACAAGTCAAAGCACACACTGTTACACGGTAAACTTTTTATTTGTAAGTAGGGAAAGTTCACATTAAAATAATGATAGAAAGTACAATACAGTACATACATAAACCAGCAACACAGGCATTTATCATGACTATCCAGACTTAGGTATGATAGGCTATATATGTACTGTACCATTATACGGCTGGCAGCGCAATTGTTTTGTATACAAGAGACATGAGAGGCACATGTTACATGTGGGAAGCTGTTTCATCCACCACGTCCAGTTACATCCCCTAAATCCCATTCTCTGATAGGGGTTTCTGAACTCTATTATAACCTTATGGAACCACAGGCAAATAAGCGGTTGGACACTGCCCAAATGGACGTTATAGAGTACGTGACTGTAATTGACACAGAGGCTAAATCATAAATATTACCATAAACCTCTGAGAAAAGTTGCTAATCACTAGCCATTGAATCATTTAAAGTACCATATAGCATTGTTTTAACTTATTAACTACCACGTATGATATGATTTAAAATGTTACTGCTATAAACACATTGCCGTCTAGTCAATTCTGACTCATAGCTACCCTATAGGACAGAGTAGAACTACCCCATAGGGTTTCCAAGGCTGTAATCTTTAAGGAAGCAGACTGCCACATTTTTCTCCCTCAGACTGGCTGAGTGGTGAAAACCACTGACCTTTTGGCTAGCCCTGAGCACTTAACCACTGTACCATCAGCTCCTTGTTATTGCTATAGAAATCAAACCAAACCTGCTACCATCTAGTCGATTCTGACTCACAGTGACCCCATAGGACAGAGTAGAACTGCCCCATAGGGTTTCTAAGGCTGTAATCTTTACAGAAGCAGATTGCCACATCTTTCTCCTGTGGAGCTACTGGTAGGTTCAAACCACTGACCTTTCAGTTAGCAACTGAGTGCTTAACCACTGTGCCACCAGTGCTCCTTTGTTATTGCTGTAACAAGCCTTTAATAGTAATAATGCATACTGATTAAAAAATAACTGAGTGAAAATAGGGTAAGGTATATGGATATCCAAATTACATTAGAATACTGTAGATAAGTTATTTAATTTGATGGGATGGTAAATACTTTATTCATCGGAAATCTGATCAAACAAATAAATCTCTCACTCCCCCAGTGATGTTGTGCTTGCTGGATGCCCAGTGGTCCACCATGTCTCCCCATATAGGTTTTCTGTGTCCTGGTCCAAAACCATTATGGATGGAAACTAGACTTGGGGTTCCTGTACCGTGGTCCTGTGGTCCACTAGAGGCCTGGCCTAGCCCTCCTTTCTGGCTTTCCAAGACCTCCAGGCTCAGTGCCATCCCCTGTGAGTTCTACCCTTCCATCAGGCTGCCCTCAGCCCACCAAGCCTGGATGCCAACTTGTAGCATCACCACCACTGTCTACAGCAACTGCAGATGGCTACACGGTAAAGAGGTGGCTGTCAACAACATAGGCCTGGGCAGGAGTGAGCACTTGGGGGAGTTAAAAATAGGACCATTGTACCCGGAAGGGAGTGGGCATCAGGACTTGGCAGAAGTCACATCATAATATTTGTCAGAAGGAACATTACTATATTTTTACTTTAGTGTAGTTCTATTATACCAAACTAGATTATTTTGTCTAAGATCTAGTAAAGTACACTTTGTAGGGAGCTGAATTGATTTAAAAAATACACAATTAAAAAAAAAAAACACTGGTTTATGCACAAATCTATGAATGGATAATTAGCAAAGAGAAGACCATCCACTAATAATTATATTTGATTTTGAGATACACCATGCAATTTTTGATACAGATTTACCCTCCTAATTATACTTTTCTTACAGTATTATTAGCTTTTAGTTGGTAATTCTAATATTAAAATAAACACACACCAAAACACAGTGGGATCACACATCTACTAGTTGGCAGGAGAGAATTCTTCTTCAAATTCTGTTTTCCCACAGGAAATTCAGATTCACATTTTTTTTTAGAATAGAATATAGCTCAAAAAGGTGGGGGGGGGGCAGAAAGGACGATTCCAAATACTAAGAAAAAAAAGGGTGAAAATAGTGAGAATGAAAGAAGACTGGAAAGGGGAAGGAACAGAGTAATAAATTAGAATTAAGTTACATTCTACTTGTGGGTTTATTGCCATTTCAGTTCTCACTGCCCTGTTCACAAGTTAATTGTATTATGCTATAACATAACTGGATATGACATATCATAACCTAACATCTTTCTCAAGGAGCCCTGGTAGCACAGTGGTTAAGCTCCCAACTGCCAATCAAAAGGTTAGGGGTTCGAACCTAACAGGTGCTCTATGGGAGAAAGATGTGACAGGCTGCTTCCATAAAGAGTACAGCCTTGGAAACCCTATGGAGCAGTTCTACTCCGTCCCATAGGGTTGCTATGAGTTGGAATCAACTCAAGGGCAATGGATTTGGTTTGGTTTTGATTTAATGTCTTTCTCTAGTTGGGCTCTTTAGTCACACAAGTATCATCGTTTACTTTTTTTTTTTTTTAAGCAATGACCATTTAGTCCAGGTAAAAGTGCACCAAACAGTGGTATTCAGCCATGAAGCTGTCTCTTGTGAGATGTTCCAGGAGAAAAATTGAAAAAAAGGAGCAGTGATTCATAGGTGGCAAGTTCAGTTCTGATTACATTCAAATTTTCCAGGATACAAATACCTACTGACAAAGTGTCCACAGAGGAAAACATTTGCATTCCTTCTGCTCCACACAGACCTAGGTTTGCTTCAAGGCAGTTTGACAAGTGCAATCACTTGAGAAAAGGAGACAAGATACGAACAATTATTTTGGAGGAGAAATAGAGGGGAAAAAAAAAATCCATATGTTTTCAACACAACTGTGGAGAAAGTTAGTTAAATAAGATGGCTTCCCTGTAGTAAAGTTACGTTTGTACTTGGTAACTTGATATTGGGAGCTCTAAAAATTTTTAAAGAAGGAGAAGACAGATTGAATAGATGCAAAACATTTGTTGCTTGACTAAAAAAAAACTAGTACATTGATTACAAAGCCATCAGTGAAAGTTTAAGTTTTCAGTTGTCATTAATTAAAGCTATTTCATTTTTTTAAGTGCACGATTTCAACCAGATGATTTTGTGGAGAAGACCTATGGCACTGTCAGCATATATAAAAAATATGAAGTGCTTTGCAAAAACAGTGAAGAGAGGCAATGTAGTACAGAATACTGTATCCACAAAAAGCAAAGCAATTCTTTTCCAAGTTAATGCAAAGCCATGGAATAGGATTTTATCACTTAAAAAGCATGACTATCAGAGAACCTAATATTCCTATGTATAGGAAAATATAGATTAAGGAACTAATTAAGATTAAGGAATTAATGTTGGCAATTCACATCTAGTATCTCAAAATGAGAGGTTATATGAATGAAACCTATGGAAAATAAAATTAATACATTATATCTGCCTTTTGCACTGTAAAGTAATAATAATAGCAACTAACGTGTATTAAGCCCTTACCCTGTGCCAAGGGCAATGGAAAGTACTTTGCATACACTGGTTCATTTAATCCTCATAATAACCTTACGAAGGAGGTACTATATTATTATACCCATTTTATAGATGGCGAAACTGAAGCAGAGAATCACAGAGCTGGGAGGTGGTAGCATCAAGATTAAAAGTCTGGCAATGAGACTCCAGAGTCCACCAACACCTAACCACCACACAATGCTGTCCTCAATCAGAACAGAATTGGAAACCAGAGCCCTTATTACATCAGGTTGGACAGCTAACCTGACAATTACAGGAGATAAGCCACCATGATCCAACAATTAATAGTGTCATACCTCAAAACAAAGAAGGTGCTTAATCTACACAGGCTTTTCTAGTTCCTTAGGAAAAAGAAACTAGTAAACCAATATACTTTTAACCATTTATGTTAGAAGTTATTTAAAAAAAAAAAAATTTAAGCACAACTGTGAAATTCTATCAGGGAATTTTACTTTCCAATCCTCACCTGGTTTACTTCTGTCTCCTCAGCTTTTAGTACAATATTATTTATTGTTCAATTTGGATTGTTTAATAAATTCTAACATTTAAATTTGGTAACTTGTTACACATAACAGAAAATGTACCTAAAAAGAAAACATTACAGAAAGCATCTATTTTAAGTCCCAGTTACACAGAAAAATGCCTCGTATATATTTGATTTGCCTTCTGGATTAGTTCCATTTTCTCTTTCATTCTACGATCTGGTCTCCATTCCTATTCCTGCACACCCATCATAAATCAGATGTCATGGACCACAAAGGGGATCAGGTAAATGACTTTGGCAGGCTCAGTGAAAACTCCATCACTGCACAGCAAAATCACAACAACAACCCAGTCCCGCTGGCAATCAACCAATATCAACCTCCTCCCACCCGGAAGATGACACTTTCATTTTCACAGAATCCCTAGTACTATAAGCAGAACTATTTCGGTTCCACATATTTCAAAGCCCTTTTCAAATTCAGGACAAACAAATGACTGTGACAGCTTGAGGACACAGGTCCTTTGAGAAGTGCTTCAACTCACAACATCCAAATTTTGAGTTTTCACATTCCACCACCACAGAGACCTAGAACACACTCTGTTTTCAGTCCACCCGACAGAAAGAAGAATTCTTACTCAGTCTTACTATGAATAAATTACTCTCCAGAAGAAGTCAACACATACCTTCCAGGAATCTATTAAATGTACTAAGAGAGACAATTTTCTAAATGGCATCCCCAGCCCTCCAATAGTCCATTCTCCCCACAGGATTAAACAACTTCTGAAGACTAGTTTATTCTAAAGAAGGTCAATTAGAAAGATACATCTGCATTCCATGACTTTAGAAGTTCAACCTGGGCTTTGCTCCATGGTGTGTTTTTAAAAAATTTTAGTACGAGTTGTAAATCACCCCGAGATGTCCACGTGAAAGCAGTGCCGCCTGGGAACAGCTCATGTCATTTTAGAGCATATTCAGCTGCTCCATCCGCACAAACGGCATTTGTAATGAAAACACTGCCATATATCTTGATTTGTCAGAGAACAAATCAGTTTTATCTGTTCATTTTGTGGTTTAGTGTCATAGGTATTTTAGAAAACATAATTTATAATTCCTCATGCAATTATATATGAAATTAAATCATCTCACTTTTCCAGAAGCATCAAAATATTTCAGATTAAGTAGGATGCACTCATATTGTCTTTGAAGTTCTGTGCCCCTCTCCCGTCTACCAATCCACCCCCAGGAGAAAAATGGAAGAAATGTTCAGCATTTTAATGAGTTAGCCTGTTTATACGAGCCCAGGCCTTGTAAAGAATTTTATTTATATTCTTAATAATAACCCACTGTCATAACTATGGGGGCAGTGGTGGTTCAGAGATAGAATTCTTGCCTTCCATGTGCAAGACCTGGGTTTGATTCCTGGCCAAAACCATGTGCAGTCACCACCCGTCTGTGAGCAGAGGCTTGCATGTTGCTATGATACTGAACAGGTTTCAGCAGAGCTCCCAAAATAAGATGGACAAGGAAGAAAGGCCTGGCTATCTACTTCTGAAAATCAGGCAATGAAAACCCTATGGATCACAATGGCCCAATCCACAACCAATCACAGGGTTGTCTCAGGACCAGGCAGCATTTTGTTTCGATATACATGAGATCACCATGTGTCTGAGGCTGACTTGATGGAAGCTAACAACAATAACACCAAAACGATGCCTTCATCATGCCATAGAGAGGACTGGTGGGGGGAAAGGCATGTAGTGGCTAAGCCACGTTCTCAAGAAGCAGAATGCCTATGTTTGAACATTTGAATCCTGTCTCTATCGCTTAATTGCTGTGTGCCTTTAGGTAAGTCACTTAACCTCTCGGTGCCTCATTTTCCTCACCTGTAAAATGGAGAAAATTGTACCTATATCACACAGGGTTTGTAAGCATGAAATGCATTACATATGTGACATACTTAGGACAGTGCCTGACACAGAGTAAGCTGTGTTTGACAGAATTATAATCAGCAACAATACACCTCTCTCTCTCTAAGACTAAACAGGTATGAGAACAGAGTAAGGTTATGTCTTCTTTGCTAGTACTGACGGGGAGAAGAAAAATAACCTACTAGGCACGTGTTTGGGATGATAAATGAGTTATTTTACTGAACTTCATTAAAATAAACCAAGAAATCCCTCAGTCCCCTAGGAGAAGACTCCACCCCTGCAAGAGTTTTAATCCTCAATTTACAACAGAGTTGGTCCTATTGTTCTTAATTTACCTGGTTAAATTAATATCTGCCAAGAGACTCAGACAAATTCAGTCTTATCATTAGTCACAACAAGAAATTCCTCCTTAATAAGTAAGACAGAAAAGCAGTTGCAGATCTTAATAGCATTAGTTTAAACTGCAAATGGATGTATTATCGACTGGGGATTACAAATAAAAAAAAGAACATAGTAGCAAATTTTAACATAATGTGATACCTAAGAGCTTCCTGATGTGTATACTTATGAAAAAACATGGACTTGATAATTAAAACTTTTCTTTCGTAAAATTGATATTTTTGGTTACATGGATAAACTTTCATAGATAATTTGAGTTACATAAATGCTGGTTAATCTTTGTTATGTCTACTACAAAAAAAAAAGTCACTGAAATATTTATTGAAAGTAAATTATTCTCCCTATTTAAAGGCCACCAACATAATCACATAGGAAGAGAATAACCCCTACATTGAGGACTGATCTCAGTCTGAGCTGAACAACTCCAGAAAAGAGACAACTAAAATGGAGCCAACACCACTGTTGAAAAAGGCTGCGGGGTAGGAGTCCCTTGGTAGTGCAAAAGGTTAACATGCTTGGCTGTTAACTGAGAGGTCGTCGGAAGTTCAAGTTCACTTAGAGGTGTCTCCAAAGAAAGGCCTGGCAATCTACTTCTGAAAAATTAGTCATTGAAAACCCTCTGGAGCACAGTGCTACTCTGACACACATGGGGTCTCCATGAGCTGGAGCCAACTTGATCACAACTTGTGGTAGATGACCAAATACTTTTAAATTCTAACCATATTCATCTCACAACTGCTAAGCTACAGGGAAGACTGTGAAAAGAAGCAGATGGGTCATTCTTAGAACCATAAAATAGGGAAGGGAGACATAGATGCTTGTCTCTTTTTCATGCCCAGCAGGACAGGAGGTGCAGTAGAAATGAATCACAAAAAAGAATTCCACACCACAGCCTTCACAATTTGTTTGACGAAGTCTCTACCCCCAATAGCAGGCTCTCCTCAATCAATTCAAACATAGGAAAAGCCTTCCTTAAGCATTTCCTCCAATGATTCTTTCATAAAACCTCTATCCTACTGTGCATAGCACAGACAAGAGGCTAAAAAACAGACAAACCATCATCAGTTATTAATTCCTGGACCAAGGGACATCTTTAATACAGGACTGTCATTATGAAACTAGTAAGCACTCAGTAACTAACCCACACAATGCTGTATATGTGTTTTTTAAAACAGGAAAAAGGCCAAAATGTGGGTAAGAACAAGACTACTATAAAAACAAAATATGAAATCAATTAACTAAAGTTTCCTGAAAGACACAATGTCTTTTTATCTTTCTTCCACGTTAAAAAAACTTAACTCTTTAGCACAAGGCACAGGTGAGAAGGAATACAGGTCAATGACAGAAATTTTTTAAATAACTGCCCTTTCACCTGCATGAACCAAGTAAGAAAAAACTTATTTTGAAAAGATAACTATATTGTCCCATAAAGATCGGAGTGAATTATTCTGATTACCCAGCATGCGCTAGGCAAAGCATTTGCACTTAACACTTCTTAATTTACTGACCATCCCTAAATCATTCTGGGTAATCAAAAGATATCTAACGTTTCACGTTTGATTTGACAACCAAAAGCTTCACAATTATATAGTAATAAAAATAATTAAAATATGGAAAGGACACATTATAATATTAAATGAAAAAGTTACAGGTTAAAATATTGCATACATATGATGTCAACGAGGTCAAAATGCATTTATAACTATGACTAAAGGGAAATACTCCCAAAATGTTACGTATGTTTATCTCTGAGTAGCTGAACCATAGAGATTTTTATCTTCTACTTTTTCTGCATTTTTTATATTTCTAAAATGAACCATCATTACTTCATTATAGAAAAGTATTAAATAAAATAAGTTCTCATAAATGCCATCCCAAGATAGCAAGTTCAATTTTATTATTCAAACTCAAAGCAAGCTCCCCACTCAATTTAAAAATATATATGTACATTTTTTATGTACATTCAGTTACAATTCCAAAATGTCCATCTTTGGTTTATGCCTATAAAATATTTTTTAAAAATTACTCTTAATTTCAATTCTAGACTCAATTGACAGACTAGAAATATAATACCACTGAATGGGACCCTGGCTAAGTACACATTTTCTGGAGCCAGTTTTTGGTGTCAACTATTCACCTCTCTGAGCCTCAGTTTCCACATCAGTAAAGTATGGATAATACTATTGTGCACTTCACAAGGCTATTACAAAGACTAATTAGTTAATATAAGTTAAGCACCTAGAACAGTGCCTGGTACCTAAGAAGCACTAAAAAAATATTAGATAATTAAACATATTCATAGCACATTTATTGTCATGGATAGCTAATTTTTGTGTCCTCCAAAAATATCTGCCAACTTGGCTAGGTCATGATTCCCAGTATTATATGACTGTCTACCATTTTGTCATCTGATGTGATTTCCCTCTGGGTTGTAAATCCTATCACTATGATGTAATGAGATGGATTAGTGGCAGTTCTATTGCTGAGATCTACTAGAGTAAATGTGTCTTAAGCCAATCTCTTCTGAGATATAAAAGAGAAAAGCGAGCAGAAAGACATGGGGACCTCATACCACCGAGAAAGCAGTGCTGGGATCAGAGCCCATCTTTTGGTTCTTGTGCTGAGATGCTCCCAGACCAAGGGAAGATTGATGACAAGAACCTTTCTCCAGAGCCAACAGAGAGAGAAAGCCTTCCCCTGGAGCCAGCGCCCTGAATTCAGACTTCAAGCCTACTGGACTGTGAAAGAATAAATTTCTCTTTGTTAAAGCCATCTACTTGTGGTATTTCTGTTACAGCAGCACTAGATGACTAAGACGCTATTCTGTAAAAATGTCAGTTTCTTTCACAAAAAACTAAACCATGATTTAATTAAGCTAATTCAAAATGTTACATTTAACCTATTTTGGATGTGACTTAGACCACATAAGTAAATTTTTCAAAAAACTTTTCAGTGTCTACATCATTTTCTTTTTAACCCTTGTTCAGAGTAGCTTTCTAAAATAGTATGTTATTATCTGCCTGCTGAAAAAGGAACGTGAATAGAATCCAACCTCTCCTTGAAGTCTCAAGGTCATCAGTGGCTATGCTATGTAGAAATATTGAGAGAGCATCAGGGTCTCCTGAGGTGGGAGGAGGTACACCTTGTGCCAACACTAAATGGCTGCAGACCTTTGTGTATTTACAGCTATTTCATCATCTTCCGCAATTCTCACTTAGTGGCCATTTCTTTCCACCTTGTTTCTATTGAAATCTTTATTTCCTACATAGGGGGTTATTTCTGTTGTTATTGGGTGCCACTGAGTCAATTCTGACTCATAGCAGCCCCACATGACAGAGTAGAATTGCCTCATGGAGTTTTCTTGGATATAATCTTTATGGAAGCAGATCACTACATCTTTTCTCCCATTGAGCCATTCAGTAGGATCAAACTGCCAACCTTTTAATTAGCAGCCAAGCACTTAACTTTTTCACCACCAGGGCACCGTACACTGCCATCTACTCAATTCCTACTCATAGCGACCCTATAGGATGGAGTAGAACATAGATAGTAGGAGTCTCAAAACGGCCCAGTCTTTTCTCCCTGAGATTTGTGGCAGTTATTTTTCTCAGTGTTCAAAACCTACACAAAATCTTCATTTTTATCCACATTTCTGGTTAAGCAGCTATTTCCAGATGCTTAGATTTGCCAAAATCCTAACCCTAGGAAGATAAGATGGCAAAAATAGAATCAACGTACATATAAGATAATGCTAGGCACTACCTAATATTTTATACTAAGTTGTTCATTTTCTATTCTCCCCTACTGAAATGTAAGCATCTTGAGGGTAGGGACATTATAGGTTTAGTTCTTTGCTGTGTCCCCAATACCTAGAAGAATGCCTAGGCACTCAATAAATATCCACTAAATAAATGCATGAAATGATAGTGTACTAGAGAACCAGAGTATCAAGGTATGATCTTAAGAAAAGTCTCTTTGTAATTTTTCTGTCCACAAAACGGAAATATTAACACTTAACTACATTTCTTCATATTAGTCTTTTCTCAAAAGACCAAAGACCTTAATTAAATGCTTTCTTTCAAATAATTCTGATATATCCTCCATTACCAAGTACATAAAACAGGCCCACTTTGAAAGAACTATTTTCCCCCCTTAAAGAATCACTGTATTCATAATAATTAAACAAGTCATTTAGAATTGTTATTTATTACCAGAGGTCCCTGGATAGCACAAGTGGTTTGCACCTAACTACTAACCTAAATGTTGGCGGTTCAAACCCACCAAGTGGCATCATGGAAGAAAAGCCTGGAAATCTGCTTCTGTAAACACTATAGCCAGGAAAACACTACAGAGCAGTTCTACTTTGTAACATAAGTCAGGATCAACTTGATGGCAACAGATTTTTTTGTTTCGTTTTTCTTTTTTTTTTTTTTTTACCATGACTCTGAGGCATATGGAAACCCTGGTGGCATAGTGGTTAAGTACTACAGCTGCTAACCAAAGGGTCTACAGTTCGAATCCGCCAGGCGCTCCTTGGAAACTCTGTGGGGCAGTTCTACTCTGTCCTATAGGGTCGCTATGAGTCAGAATCGACTCAACTGCACTGGGTTTGGTTTTGGTTTTGGTCTGAGACATATATTCTTAAAAAGTACCATTACTCAGGTTGGCAAAACTGGTCAGAGCTTCTGATCAAGAACAGACTACCCCTCCCCACACATACACACACACAGACTAGGTCCCTAAGACACCCTTCTGACCTAGAACTAAAGCTATTCCTGGAGACCACTCTTAAGCCAATAAAAACAAACCAAACCTGTTGCCATGGAGTTGATTCCGACTGATAGCAATCCTACTAGACAGAGTAGAACTGCCCCATAGAGTTTCCAAGGAGCTGTCAACCTTTTGGTTAGCCGCTGAACTCTTAATCACTGCGACACCAGGGCTCCAAACAACACACAGGCCCATAAAATAGATACTAACAACCGAGAGGAACATGTTCCTTAGAACAATCAATTATCCCAGATCAAAAGGACATCTGCCCAAAAGCAAAGACGAGAAGGCAGTTAGAAAATCCAGAGGAAAGTAAACGGAACCCAGGGAGGAAATGGGGAGAGTGCTAACACATTGAGGAGGATGCAACCAATGTCACAGAATACTTTACATACAAACTATCGAACAGGAAACTAATTTGCTCTGTAAGCTTCCACCTACCACACAATAAAAATTTTGAAAAAAATTATTAAAAGGAAACCTAAAAAAAAAATTCTACTCTCTCATCTTGGCTCCCATGATGGTGGGTACAGCTTTTATCTGGGAGATTATTAGGCCCTGAACAGCCAAATCATTGAGGGTACAGATTTGAGCTATCCAGCACCTCATTCCTTAATTTACAAAATTGTCAGGAAGAATACCTGGGTCTTATTTCTCTGACAGGGGGAAGCTGAAAGCAGAGAAGGACCTTGGGCGCTGTCTATTTGCATATAGCCTGCAGCAATCTTTTCCAACCTGAGTAAGGAACATGTAAAACAGCAGCACAGATTTGCTGTTCTGTCCCAGGTAATATTTCTTCAAAAAGAGATAGGCAGAGGAAAACTTCTGTGTTTTCTCACATTGACACACAAATAATTTTGCCAGTCACTGCTTTTGAGCAAACAAATGGCACGTGTTCCAGAGGTTTAACTTAAGTCTCTTTAGAGCTCTCAAAGCTGCCATCAAAAAGCAACCGTTTCAAAGCACTGGGTTTTAAATGCTCATCACAGTCATACAAAGTCTATCTGGCACCTAGGAAGCCAAACCAAGGCACCCAAGTGTGACCAAACGGCCAGCTGAACGCTCCCTTGTTACCACTGCCTCCCACAACCACATGCTGAAGACAGAAGAGCTCCCTAACTGCTCAGGGTCACGCCTCACATACTAAGCTATCCAAATATGTAATTAATAGATTGCCCATTACTGATACTCTGCCATTAAGTGTACTAGTATGGAGTTGAAGTCCTGTAAGAATTTAAAATACAGTAACACCGTACCTGAGGAATTTGGACACTCAAAGTATAAATGTGAAATAAATATACATTAAAATATGAAGTGAAAGAGCTACAATTCTGGTATTTCACACATTCGAAAAGGATTAAGTGAAATTACAAGATGTAGATGAAGAGAGCCCTTTTCCAAGTAAAAATGAAAAAAACAGGAACCAGGGATTTTGAATAAAGCATTTTAATGTTACAAAATGCTCTATGGCCAAGAATTTTTACTGCCCATCATGAATGTCAACACAGACTTTAATTTAGAGATAGAATATGAGGGTATAACACAAAGACAGGGAGATTTATCAATGGAGAGCTTTAAATTGAAAGGATCTACCCAAAACGGGTATATGGGTACCCAAAAGGTAACAGCGTGATTAAAGCATTGATAAGTGTTTAATGAATGTGCTTTTTTACTAAATGAGTTCCTTGAACGGCATCTGTGCAGCATCTTTTTAAAGCCAAACAGATCTGGGTCTTTGGGAAATGCTCTCTGCCTTACATTTAAAATCTATACACAGTAAAGTTAACTTGAGCTGTAAACTTTCACCAAAAGTACAATTAAAAAATAAATAAAATAAAATCTATACACAGTAAAAGATAGTAGGAAGGAATAGAATAAAACATTAATCACAATATAAATTATATCAGAGTATCACTAATTTCAGCCTGCAGGTTTCCTACTTTCAAGTACTCGAAACTATGCTTTCAGTGGAAAATAATCTTCATTATTAAATAAAGGTCATGATCATTGAGGGTGGGTCCTTTTTACCTGGATCACTTTACGTAAAAGCCAGGACATAGAACTCAAAGGGAGTCCCCTCCAGGTCACGGTTATTAACACCTAAACTCCAAGAAGGAGATTTAGGCAGTTTTAAAAACACACCAAAGCTAATTGCTACCATGGTCTATGGCCCCAAACAAAACAGACACTGAAAACATTGCTAAACACTTCTCTCATCTTTCCTCTGATATGATTTTTTTAAATGGATGTTCAAATAGAAACTGCAAGGTCACAGGTAAAGCGAGGTCACTCTTTAACTCACTGCCCTCAAATACTTTTTATCAAGCCCCACCTACTCAACTGCTAGGCATCCCGCAAATCAAGTTGGATGGGGTCTCTACCCTCTGGATAGTTACAGATACTCAAGGATTCCATCGACTGACCTTCACGAGTCATAATTACATATGTATACATTTCAAATGACATATATTTATGACAATATAAACAAATATAAGGAACACACAACTACAAACATTTATTATTAGATGTTCATTCTTAAGTATGTATTAGACAGGGAAACAAGGTGGCTTTATTTTTCCCTCAGCATTTCCTTAGAAAGAAGTGTTACAGGTGTGTGTGGTATATATATTGATATTTGTAATAAATAAATAAATGCATACACACACACACGAATATTTAGTTTTCTGTAGCAGAGGTAGGGACAGCATAGAAAGCCTGATAAGAATTACATAGGCCCAGCCAGTGTTCTACGTTTTGGCCTGGTCAGCTCTACTAGGGGCTAAGACAAGGTTAACAGCAATTTGGTGTCGTTTTTTTCAGCTCTTTTGGGAGTCACAGAATTTTTTAAAAAGCACCTTGTTTGTTAAAACTTTGCTTCAAGGCCTAAAATATCTAAATAGCATCTTTTTTTCAACATTCCCCTTATAAAGACAAAAAAAAAAAAGGCTGAGAGTCTCCCAAACATGAGAGTTTAAATAAAGAAGGAAAAGTGGAGAAAAAAAGAAAGAGAGCCAAAGAAAGAAATAAAGAAGCAAGGCAAGGCACAGGATAATTTTAGACATTTTCAATAGGGAAAATGTCAAACTTTGAGGGCATGAAAAACCTTCTGGCCCTACACAACGTATATCTTTTAATCATGGTCCCTCAAAAAAAAAAAAAACAGTAGGAATTTATGAATTCCGTTTTCAAGGTTATGGTTGAGCATACTAATTTTTACTTGAAATCATAGTATTTACAGGTGCGGGTGGGGTAAGGGTTAGTGTTTACATTAAATGTAACAAAACAAAAATAATTCTGAGTTAAAATGTCAAATATAAGGGTTAGAAAAGAATTTTTAAGATTTCAAGGGAATGGAAAATCTATAGATTCCAAATGGCTTTAGAGACACAAAAACCAAATGCAATTTATGGATTCACATGGTTCCTAATTTGAATAAACCAACACTTGAAAAAAAATTATAAAATAAACAGGGAAATTTGAACTTGACAGGAGATAGGTCATGATATTAAGGAATGGTTATCTTTTTTTTTTTTTTAAAGGAGTGATGATGATGGTATCATGGTTATGCCTTTAACAGCAACTTTCTCTTTTAGAAATGTATAGTAAAATATTTTTGGATGAAATATGGGATCTAGGATATACTTTAACATAATCCAGTGGTGGAGGAGTGAAGAGTGGGTGGAGACAGAAATGAAACAAAATTGGCCATGAATTGCCAATAGTTGGTCTTATGTACTCTTCAGTATTTAATACACTAGTCTCATTACCATATACATGCTGCATTTTTATGTAATAAAAAACTTCAAAAAAATTTAAGAACAGTATTTTAAACAGTACACAATTTAAATTGAAAATATCCATTTCTAATAATAAAACTTATGTTAAAAGTAGCTTCTAAAATTATTCCCAATAGCATTTTGGAAAGTGCTAGTCCACTACAAAATTAAGAAATGAAGTTGCTCATTTTTTATATAGATATCTTCACTGTTTCAGTTTTAAACCTTATTCTATTTGTTTATTCCTATGATTGTTTCTAGTTCATAGACTAAAGTCATTTTCCCTACATGTAATGCTTTCAAACAAATGAGATCCAGATAACACCAACAAAAGATCTCTAAGTTTCAATCAGAAGAATTGGGACTCCAGCAAGTCCATAAGTAATTCTTGAATAATTACCCCCTCATGATTCTAAAATTTATTATTGCAGTATTTTGCCACCATAAGCATAGTCAAAACATCCTTGACTACGGAATGATAACATGGAATAATCCAGAAATACTAATAGCTGATTAATACAGAGCCAAAATATATTTCACTTCTGATAAAAACACCTAACTAAAGGAATCGGAGCCAACTTCATAGTGATACATCAGGGGAAAATTCTTCATGGGTAAAAGTTAGTAAAATAAAACTTTAAAACTGTGCATTCATCAATTCAACAAACATTTACTCAATACCTGTGGGCCTCACATTATGCTATGTATTACTTTTTTATAAGAGAACAAAACGGTTTCCAGTCCATGTGTTCAAATGTAATTATTGAAGAAAGTAAACCAGCACTTTTTAGGAATATACATATTTCTCCAACCAGGCCTTCTATTTGGTTTTAGGAGATGGCTTTATTGGAAAAAAATTCTGAGTTTTGTTTTTTTTTTTAATGAAGTTTGTTTAAGTTACCTTGAAAAAGTATCTCTATGTATTTCATCATGGGAATGCAATATATGTAATATTATCCAATATATGTAATCATTATCCAATTATATTTAGTAAACACTCAATCCAAAAAAATAAATAAATAAAGCCTAAAATTTATGTTTAAGTTACAGAAAGCAGGGGAGAGATAAGGTGCCCACTCACAAATCAAGTCAAATGTGCACAATGCGGAATTGCCCTGCTACCACTGCACCATCCCAAAGCCCACCATGCAGGTTAGTAAGCACATATAGCTACTTCATTAGTGGGTTAAAGAACTCTCTGGACAGTATGGGAAGGTCGATGGGCATTACCAAAAAGCTCTAAGGGGCTGAAAGGATGACAAGCGAAGAAGAAAAGTAGGATAAAGGAAGTGGTGAGTTTAAGCTGAGAGGGGGCCCCCTAGGAGAAACAGTGCCCTGGGTTAATACTCTTCCCAAAGACTGGAAGACTTTGGATTCAGAGACCTAGACGGGTATGCCATAGTACAGTGTAAACCATCCTTGCTTTTCATTACACTTCAGGCTAACCATTCTGGGAGAAGCAAAGGAACTGCCATCTTTCTGTTGTTTACATAAGCAAAACAGCAAGTCAGATGAATCTTGCAACTCATATCTCAGATCCTTGAGAATCACAGAAAGCCCTACCTGTGTTAGGGGATGGAGGGTTTAGGTCAGCTAGAAGCATACCCATGATTTACCACAATGTCCTGTGTTCCTTATTATCTCCTGGGTCCCAGTGTCTGGTCGTCAAATAAAATTTGAAGATTACCATTTTTGTAGAACATCTGATATATAGTAAAAGAGGAAAATTAATTCCCTAAACTCTGATTTAGTAAAATTTCTATCATCCTTTCGAAGCAAATATTCTTTCTTAATAAAATATCTTTAAAGCTCACCTGGAGGGAATGGTCTCTCAGAAAAAGAAACTTGCTACTCCACACTCACAAGAACACGGGTCCACTATGTTTTGTCATTGGAACCCGAGCACTACTCCAAAGTAATCGCACTGCAAATATATTTTCTCTTTACAAGCAATCTAAAATACCCTTTTTTTTCCTTAAATTTTATTTATTTTGTTGTTGTTGTCAAGAATCTAAAATACTCTTTCAATTCAATTACCGAAACTCTTTTTTCTGGTCGCATCAAAAGGAAAAATCATGTTTCAAGACTTCAGTTTTTAAAGTAGGCTCAAGCAATCCCCTGTCCTTTTAATTCAGCACCACCCAACTTTCCCACTTGTAGGAAAAAGAGATTCAGGAACACTAGTTTTTCTGCTGGAAATGAACCCGCCAGGAAATCCTCCAGTGACTCCCCTACAGTGGGGAAATTGCCTAAACACTAAACTAATAAACAAACAAAACCAAAAGACAAAAAAAAAACTGCACCCATGAAGACCTCATGCCTCAAATACGCAGTGATGTTTTGCTCCCCCTCTTTTCCCTCTCGCTCCTGCTCTGCCGTTTACCCAGTACATGAACGGGCTCTCATCACGCATGCTGCTTGGCCTGTAATAAAAATGCAGCCAACTGCATACTTTTAATGACCTGAATGAAAAAAAAAAAACAAAAACTAATACATTCATGTCCAAATAAACAATCCAAAGGTTTTCCATTTACCCAAAGCAGAGATGAGCAGCCTAACCTAAAACAAAATAAAAAAAAAAAAGATTTTCCCTCCCCTGTGAGATTATAGTTAGGACCTAACGACAAAGTCTTTGCTTACTCACAAAATAAAGTATATCTGTAATCTAGGGCACCTTCAGAACATGGATTCAACTTTTACCAAAAAAAAAAAAAAAAAGGTAAAATTTAGTATTTTTTAACCTTAGATTTCAAACACTTTGAGGAAGCAAATATTTGCTTTTGATTTTCCCGTTTTATCCACTACTGTTTTTTATAGACTAGATTTATTGGGAGTATATCTCACCTTGGTGAGTAAGACTCTCAGTCCACATCATTGAATGGAACAGTGTGACTCCCCAGTGCAAATTTCCTGAGAGCCCCTTCCCTCAGCATGTGCCAAGAAGCAAATCTTGGCCACTTAGCGCTCTGTGTTCCACATGTTAGCTCACGACGCGTTGAGCAGCCGTGCTAACTGAGATGGATAGCCCTGTCAAACAGGAAGCTGGCACACCAGGATGCAAGCAGTGGGATACAATGACCTTTACATTCAGAGAAAAATATCCCTAAAATGGCATGAAAAGTTTACGGGGGGAAGAGAGAGGAGCTTCTTTTATTTCATTTAGGCACATAGCATGAAAAAAAAGCAATGGTGTCCAGGATGCAATTTGCTCAAGATCAAATCCTGAATCCCTCACACAAGAAGGAAAGTCGCTGCAGAAAGGAAATGATTCATCCCTTATCACGCTGTTTTGAAAGCAGCGGGCTCTGGGATTCAGCTATGTTACTGCACCCAGACTGGCTAAGCACTTGGATTCAGACGGCACTTGGACTCATACAGTGGGGTACTACTTGCCCTGGGAAAACATTCTTGACCCCTGGTTTGAAATCAGTTGCTTTATTGGTAGAACTAAGATATAACGTAAGTACTTAATTAAAACATTTTTTGAAAAAACAATGGTCTCACAGACCAGAGTCAAGAGTTTAAGAATTTAAATCTCATGTCCTCTGTCACCATATTTATAACTTTGTATACATTGCAGAGCCCTGATGGCACAGTCATTAAAGCACTCAGCTGTTAACCAAAAGGTCAGCTGTTCGAACCCATGAAACACTCAGGGGGAGAAAGATATGGCAGTCTGCTTCCATAAAGATTTCCAGCCCTGGAAACCCTATGTGGCAGTTCTAATCTGTCCTAAAGGGTTGATGTGAGTCAAAATTGACTGTGGCAGTGGCTTAGTTTCTTTTAGTATAAATTGCTTTATCACTTATAGTTTCTTTATCAAAATAAATGAGACTCCAACTGATAGTTCTCAGGAATGGTAAGAAGATGGACTCATAAAAAAGATAGCAAAGATTCTTGGCACATGCACAAATGTTAAGTAAAGATAATAATATAGGAAGTTAATATCTAAAAAAATAAGACCTAGGAGTTACATATTTCCTTTAATATAACAATAATCACAAACTATGCAATTCAATCACTTCAGCTGAAACACAAGTATAATCACTGCAGTGAGTTAAAAAAAATTATTTTTCCCCATTCTTCAAGGCTTTGGGTTTTTGTTGTTGTTGTTTGTTTTCGTTTTGTTTATTCTTTGGCATGAAAGAACAATGGCCTATGCTCCAGAATGAAGCAACACAAGCTCACAATGGGCTCCCCAGAGTTGTACAATACATGCTGAAATAATGATACCATTTTAATAGTTAATTAAATGGGTAAAAGGAATTGATCGCAAAAACACTGTGATTTTTTTTAAACGAATGGACCACATCAAAACTACAGAACAGTTTTCAAAGATACAAAAGGGTACAATGCATCTTTTTTTTTTCCTGTTTAATTAAAAGCTGATGATAAAGTACAGCTGCCATACTCCCAAAGAGATAAATTTTAAAAACAAAATTCTTATAAGTCATGTATTAAAGTTGGATAAGTTAGGAGGCAAACATTTCGGCACTCGTTCTGAGAACACCAATTTGCACACTTAGAGAAAGTAACAGAGAACGATGAATGACAATCAGTTTGAAATTCAAGTGGATTTGGGAAGCTTTAGAGGTGCTGGTCAAATGCTTCCCAAAGCAACAAGACTCTGCAAGAAGCTTTCTGCTGTTCATCGTTTGGGAAGGATGGTAAATCTGACAATTCTCCTTCAACTCTTGTTTGGAGAATTATTTCAGGGAACATGCTCTTCCTGAAATCATGACACACAAGAGGCAATGGGAGAGGAGGGGAGACGCATTAATACCTTGTGCCTGAGCCGCAGAGCTGTGGGAATACCCCAGAGCCAGGAGCGCGGTCTCCACCAGCTGGCTAAAAAGCACGTCTTTTCGAACCAGTACGAACTCGGCATGTTCTTCTCTGTTGTCATATTCAAGAGAGCCGTCCAACTGCTCCACCACACAAAAGACAGGAATCATCAAACCTAAAGGGACAAAATTCAAGAGCAAAACACAAACATTACAAAGCAAATCTCAATCACCACGATGAGAAGGGAAGAGACAGTTATAAAAGTCACTCATCTGTGATAGACAGCGGTTTAGATTAAACAAGCCTCTTAGTCGTATGGGCCTAATGGAAAGCTGTAGATTTTTTCCCCCTCCATTATTACTATCAGACTGCAGCAGGATTGCCCAGGGCAGTGGCAGAAGCCCTCTGATTCCAGTCATTAAAAAGTGGAATGCACTAATCAGAGGTATCTGGACTGAGGGACCTCACGCTCATAGCTGGCTCATGGGAGAGGTCAAGGTGAACTTACATGGCCTTGTATCCTTGGTGGCTATAGTTTTACCATTAACTAGTAATCAACATTCATATTTTCAGATCAAACCTGATTTTTTAAAATGAATCTGGAAAAGTATTTTAAAACTTCCAGTTGCAAGATACCTACCAGGAAGGCATGTTTGATTTCAAGGCCTAAACTGTTGTGTGAATATGTATAAGGAAAAAAAAAAAAAGTAGAAATTTAAAAGAAGTCCTTTTCGTATCTTTTTTTTTTTTTTTTTTTTAGTTCTGGTAACTAGGTCATCAATTAACCTGAAAAATCCCCTGATGATGAAAGTCTTAACTTAAATTTAACTTATACCAATAAAAAAAACTAAATACAAAACTTTGTCTTTTTTTTAATTACCATTTTATACATTAACTTGTTTCTTCTGTTTTCAGAGAAAAGAAGTAAACTATCCTAAAGAATAAAGCAAATTAGCCTAATTGAAAATCTGTTGAAATCTGTTGTCACTGAAATATTTCTCTGCTTTGTATCAAAGTGTGAAAAGCTAAAAAATGTTTAATTTGCCAAAGATTTTTTTAACTTTTTTTTTTAATTTTAAAAAGTCATACAGGCATTTAAATCTAAACATAGACAAAGCAGAAGAAGATCAAAGTCTTACCAACACACAAGTAATAAACACGGACTCTGTCCTACGTAAATCACACAAATTAGTCTGCTACGGAATAGGGACCTGCTCTGGGTCTTCTCTTTGGGTGTTGTACAAGAAAAATCAAAAGCTGTGAAGGATAGATAAGCAGGCAAAGAGATGGGGAGGTGACAGTTTAGCTGGTCATGGTGACGGCACTTCACAATAAAAATCCAACCTTTATGTAAAATGACAGTCTATGTGAGCATAGCCTCTGACACATAGGATGCACAGGAATGAGTTTTCTAGAGGTCCCTCCTTGTTGCCCCAACCCTAGAAGCCTCCTTACTCACTCTGATCTGGAAAGCAGAGGGTGGGAACAGACACTCTGAAAACTACCCGGTCACAGATTTAGATTTTTGTTCTAAAGATAATACAATGGTGCAACCGGTTCCCACGTGCTAATTATTATTATTAAAGATAATAAGTATTGCGTATAATTATTAAATATAATCATTATTAACAATAATAATACTCATTAAGAATTGTTATCATTAAAGATCATGGTAATTATTATTAAGACTGCCCAACAGTCTTACAAGTCACACCATACCAGGGACAACTATTGACTAAATTCTTGAGAATAACAAAGCAGCATTACTGTCCACAGCAAAGGCATTATCCATGGTATGGACTTATGGGGGGAATGAGGTAAGAGTAGAAGAAACCACTATTTTTAAACAAAGATAAAACTTAAGGCTGTTCACGTGACGCTTTATAAAAATTTTTTTTAACTGTGACCATCACTGGTATATCAAATGCTTATGCATTTATACCCAGTTTATTCCCAAATGTTTTTTAAGGTATGTAATATAAAATGTTACAATATGAAATAATTTCCTCCAAATTATCTCTGCCATCATTCATTTACTTGACAATTCACCAAATACCTACTGAGTGCCAGGCATCACCCCGGCTTCAAGGATACAAGCGAGAACAAGTCAGATACTGTTTTCGCCCTCAGTGTAGTTGAAGGTGTAAAAATCTTCCTAAGCAAGCATGATGGCATTTTACAGGACTATTCATTAGAGTCCTTACTAGCAGGGACTAAGCCCATTTAGACCCTTTAACTCTTACATACTAGTATATGATCTTTGTCCAAGGAAGCAAGTTGATTTCTATTTTTAATGATTTAAGCACATGCACACATAATGCCACGTAGTCAGTGGTGCCATACGCTACTTCACTACTTATACCTGTGTGTACATAAGTTTCGATGCTGAAAATCTATGTGCAGTTCCTAATGTCAACATTTGAGTGTCACACACCTGGGAATCACAGATAAGATCTTTCAATGAATCAAGTTGCTCCATAAGCTATCATGTGTCCATTACACCATAAATCATTCTCAAGTCTATGATCAACTGAAAAACTTAAGACCCTGTTAATTTCTTTTTTAATATTACAAGTTCAGTGAATTAGATATAAGGATGCAACATTAAAGTACAGGGGTCTAGGACATGTAGAGGGTTATGTTTAGAAACTGTCAATACAGAAATATTTCCAACACATTTCAATTCGGTGATGGAAGGTAGCAATTATCTGCCGTGTATCAGTAACTCCCTACAGTCAAAAAAGCAGCCACCCACCCCTCACAGGTATCACCCGCTTTAAGAAAAAAAAAAGGACTTTGAGGTCATTTACAAAACAAAACAACATTAAACAGGAGTGTATGATAATAGCATTTTCTCTGAAGGACATAAAAATGAGATACGGGAGAACATCATAAACAGGTTATTTTTAACACCTAGCAAAATTTACCTTTTTACTAGAATTTGATCTAAATGATTATAGTTTTTATAATGCAATGCAATTTTTACAAAAGCAGAGGAAAGCATGAAAAATACATGCAATTACTAGTGACAATGATAAGAGAGATGACAAACAGTAAATAGTAAATTTAAGGTCCAAGTGTGGTGAAGAAGAAAATGAAGGGATCGGCTTAAAAAGTTAAAAACAGGAAATCCCTTGGAGAGACGAGCTATAAAAAGATGAACAGAAATATATACAAAAAAGGGAGATTTAGCCATTTGATCCTATCACTGTCTTAAGGAAAAAAGAAAGAAAAAGTTACAATGGGTTGAAAGAGAGGGACCATGTTTAGAAAACAAATTAAGATCAAAGAAAATTAAAAAACGAGTTCCAATAAAAGAATAGCAATATAAAAAGAAAATGCATTTATAACAAAATTTAGATATGGCTAAGAAGGAAAAGAAGGAAAAAAAAGAAACTCTGATTCCAGTCTTATACCTAGAGCTTACTGCATTATTTTTCTTTTATTATAGCACAGACCCAATTCCAGATGATCCACTACAGAACTTTGAACCTTTCGATTATAAGCCTTGCTAAGCCTTTTACAATTGCAGGAGGTAAGCAGGTAGTTTAATCCAGAGGACCGGCACATGGCACCAGCCATTTGCTAAAAATTAAGAGTCGCTCTGGCAATTGGGATAAATGGTGAATGCTGTTGTCATAGAGGCAAAATAAACACGGAGCCCTCTCTACACTGGAAAAATGTATTTTCCTAACTGTCATTAGTTATGGTGCTCAAACTGTCATTTTCATTATTACTTTATTTCTAAAGAATTGTGTATCTTTATGAGAAGTTCACCATAAGTCACTGCCGCCCTTTGCCACAGCAGCCTTGAGAACCGAGGCCAGCAAGAAGACAGTTACATGTGGTAGCTAAAGCCCAGGCTGTGGAGGGAGGCAGCCCTGGGCTCAAATCCTGGCACTGTCACTCCTTAACTGTGTGAGTGACAATTTGACCTCTGAGGCTCAAATTCCTCCTCAACAACATGTGAATAATAGTATCCGTATCACAGAACTGTTGTGAGGATTCAACAATGTAATATAGTTCAGTTATCTGACACACAGCCCTCAACAATGTTACCTATTTATTTTTTGTTTGTTTGTTTCAAAACCACTATTAATTTCATTTTGTTGCTGTCACTGTTAGGTGCCATCAAGTTGGTTCTGACTCATAGCGACCCTATGTACAACAGAATGAAACACTGCCGTGGCAAATTTCATTTTACAGAGAAAAAAGAGACCAGTTATTTTTCTCAGGGTCAGTAATCAATGCCCACAATACTTACTAAGAAACATTTCTTCCCAATAGAAATGATACTGATCATCAATGAATGACCTAATTATCTAAGATGTAAATTATAATGGCTTAAAATTTTCAACAGGCCCAATGGAAAAACGGTGATGGTATTAAAAGCACCATACTTCATCTTTTAATACTGCCTGCTCAACGAATTGATCACTAGCCACATGTGGCTATTTCGTATGCAAAACGTGGCTAGACTGAATTGAGATGTGCTGTGAGTGTGAAATACACACTGGATTTCAATGACTTAATACCAAAAAAATAAAAGTAAACATGCTATGAATAATTTTTATATTGATTGCATGTGGAAATAATAGTATTTTTATATACTAGGATAATACATTATTAAAATTAATTTTTTAATTAAAATTAAACTTTTTTTTTAATGTGGGTACTAGAAATTTTTTAATTACATATGTAGCTCCTATTATATTTCTTTTGGACAGCCAGCCCTGCTCCAAGCAATCTGGCAAATACTAACACGTAAATGGCTTTTCTGATACAGGATAAATTAATAACAAACTGATAACTAGGACAATTGTGTGACTGTCTTGACCATTTATTTCTTGGATACCCCCAAGTTATCCCTCCTCTGCGTGCCAGAGCTCAGGAGACTGGGTGGCAGAAATGCTTTTAGTTAAACTCCAAAATCCAACATGATACCCCCTCTGCATCATCAAGCAAGTTGCAGTCTGTTGTTTTATTCTGAACTATATTAATCCAGCCTCTTTAATAAGGAAAAGGTTTGTTTTCCCTATCCCCTCATTTTAAAAAAAGATTAACCATCTTCAGGAAACGCCACAACACTGGTTATGAGAGAGACCTGAGGAACAAGTATTCCTTCAGGCTCTGGATGTTTAACCTCAACAATGCAAGATGAAAGATGGTTCTGCAGCAGGGAGGCTGCCCACAGGATGCAACCGCCATTCACTAAACTTGGGACAGAAAATAAACCTCTCATTCGCACAGCGCCTCCTGGCTCACCATGCACTCTGATGTGTTGTTGTTTTTGTTAGGTGCCCTCTAGTTGATTTCCACTCATGGCAACCCTATACAACAGAACAGAACTGCCCCATATTTAGTAGGCTGTAATCTGGGGCCGGGGGGGGAGGGCAGGGAGGGCGGCTGGTGGCACAGTGGTTAAGCATTTGGCTCCTAACCAAAATGTCGGCAGTTCATATCTATAGGTTCTCTATGAATCAGAATCACTCGACAGCAACGGGTTTGGTTTTAACGGGTTTAATCTTTATAGGAGCAGATCGCCAAATTTTTCTCCCATGGAGCTGGTGGGTGGGTTCCAAACGCCAACCTTTCAGTTAATAGCCAACCATACCTTTATTTTCTCCGCACATTAATGCTGTGGGGGGGGGGGGGGGGTGATTTTTATTCTCATTTAATAAATGAGGAAACTAAATCTATGGGAGAATAACTAACATGCCCACAAAAACACATCAAGGCCAAGAGTAAAGCAGTCCAAGTTAACCAAGTCTAATGGAAACCCTGGTGGTGTAGTAATTAGGTGCTATGGCTGCTAACCAGAGGGTTGGCAGTTTGAATCCTCCAGGCGCTCCTTGGAAACTATGGGGCAGCTCTATTCTGTCCTATGTGAGTCGGAACCGACTGGACGGCACTGGGTTTGGTTTGTTTGTTTTAATCTCAAACTTGTTAGGGTTGAAAATAGCACTCCAAAATCCACACCCACTGAAATCTAAGGGCTTGGTCTTTTAGTAAAGGACCCTTCAACAGTTGTTACGTCCAATGGGCAAACTGTGTTCCTTGGAAGTGAATTACCTTTTGAATATCTACCATGTCAGCTACTGTGCTCATGGGGAGGAACCAAACAAAGCTCCTGCCCTTAAGTCATTCAGAGACAACAAAGAAAGAAAGAGTCAAATAAGTGGGTCATACTGTCGTGTGAATGAGTAAGGTCTCTAGCCTTGTCCCTAGCTCTTTTGTTCCCATGGTCCACCCCCAGTTTTGAAATTGGTCTCTGAATGACAGGGGCGCAGTCTAAAATGATAGGAGTCCAGCCTTTCTCCTCCCCTCTTTCAAAAGGCTCCAACACCCATCTGTTTCCAGAAGGAGGACAGTCACAGGGCCCACTCCCCTCCCTGGGGCCCGCAGCATATCTGGTTCTATCACCAGAGATGTTCCCAGGGCAAACTGAAGATTACAAAGGCTTTAGGGCAGAGCCTCTCCCCTCTGTTCTTTGCATAAAAGTGAACCTGAAGTACAGTGTCACACTCAGGAGCCACCACAATAAATAAATCATAAAACACATCTCTGAAACTCTGAAACAAATTCTACCCCATAAACTGAGTGACTTTCTGGGGACTTGAAGAGAAAGGGGTGAGGGTGAGGCCTATCTTTTCTCACTGCAAATTTACTAGAAAAATGAACTTGATAATTTATTTGCTCTATAACCTCCTTCTCTGTCTCTTTCTTTCTCTCTCTCTCATACGTGCACACGCGCACGCACAGACACGCACATGCACATACTGAGTTACAGACAAGAATAGAAGTAACTTGTCAATATTAACCTCTAGCCTTTTCTTCCTATCCTTAAACAACAAAGGCAAGTTTAAGGGCCAACAATTGCATCCAGAGACAGAAAAGATAGTGTGCTTTTCACCTTCTTCTTAGGGTCCCAGACAAAATTTCAAATCATATCAAGTCTGTCTTTCTTACTCTCCTCTTCCTGCCCTTGCTGTCTTCCTCCGGGCTACCCAACCTCCTGAGCTACCACTGCCATAGGCTCCACATTCCACCATTCCTCTCCTCTTCCCCTGGGGTTAATCTCGAGAATTCCAAAAAGATTAATAGATAAAAGGATGCTATACTTTGCTGTATGAATGGTTATGAGTCCCTTAGTCTCCTGGGATACATTTTCATAGTAAAAGAAATGCATTTTATCCCAGATAAATTCCTTCAAATGGAAAGAATTTCCGGTAGGGTAACCAAGTGAAGTAGAAATAAATTTTTACACCTCGAGAGGGAAGAGCAAAAAAATTGGGGTAAGGGAGCCACCCATAGGTGGGCCAGCCCTGGGGCCCAGAAGGCCTCTAGGCTCCCTTAAGCTGTTCCAGGTTTCCAGAGTCCCTTCTCATCCTTTGCTTGGGAACCACAGATTCTCTACAGGATAAAGTCATGTGTTTTTGTCATTTTTGTTTTTCATAAAAACTCGTACTGTAGAGGAAACAAGTCCTGGTCATTGATAGGTGGGGGATATGGTCAATTCTATAAGCATGGTGAGGCAAAATGTGCTTAACGATTATTCTAAACAGAGTCATACAGGCAGAAACTTGATTTCATGCTTATCCATGACTTTGTTTTTTGTTTTTGTTTTTTTTTGTAACTCAGGGTTAGATCTCCATCTACAGTTTCAAAAACAAAGCTTTTGATGCCTCTCCTCCTATCCCCAGGGGGGGAAAATGACTATCAAGAAATACTTTATTCTTACAACTCTCTCTAGACAAACCAGCCACTGACTACTTTGCAGTCCCTGAGGCAGATCTGACCTTTGGAAGATAAGAGCAAAAACTAGGGTGGGGTGGGGCTGGGAGGGCGAATTCTGGTCTTGCCTCACTTATCACCCAAAAGGCTCGAATTGGGCCTAGAATGGTAGGAAAGGGAAGCTAAGAGGCCACAATTTCACCTGAAGTTAGTTAGTCTGAAGGCCGAGAAACTCCAGGTCTCTCAATACTCTTCCCTGACAGAAATTTAGTAGCAGGATCAAGTTGGCCCAGCAGTTCACAAAACAGGAATTTGTGGGCACACAGGAATCACATTGTCGCTACTTATCTAAGCAAAAAAGCCTGAGCTACATCTGGGAACTTTGATGTCACAAGCCTGACCCAAGGAACTGAGCTCCCTGCTGTCACAAACGCATGGGCCTCTGGTGCGAGTGAATGAGAGGGCACCTTTTTCTTGCTCCGACATGAGCTGGGCTTAGATGAGTCGTCTTCACTCCCCCCTCCACCCCCGAGCCTGATATTACAGAACCTGAATAAATGTCAGTTGGGTTTAACAAAATGCTAACTCCGGTTAGACATTAATAACCACCATTAATAGGTGGTGTTGATACTGGTTTTTTGCTGTAATTCCCCAGCTGTCGAACTTGTCCATGTCACCTAGGCCCTACTGCATTGCATTCAGCATCAGGAGATGAGGAAAGCTTTCCAGGAAACATCTGCACAAGTGGACTCAGGAGCTCACTCCATGTTTTAGGGAGGAGGCGTGTCAGACTACAGGGCTGCACACGACAACTGCTGATAGAAATGGTTAGTTTATCACCACAAAGACCTCACAGCCATACATGGCGGGGGACGGACAGGAGTGCCTTACTCAAAGTAGCATGCTGTATAGCATGCCCTGTGATCATACACACCAGGGGCTATGGTGGTATTGCTGGCAGTGGTCTCGCACTGAAGGAATGCAGCTTACTTTTTAAATTTAGTAACTACCCCCACCAAAAACGCACTGCATCAAGTAGATCCCAACTCATAGCGACCCTACAGGATAGAGCAGAACTGCCTCACAGGGTTTCCAAGGCTGTAATCCTTTTTTTTTAATCTTTACGGAAGCCAACTGCCACATCTTTCTCCCGTGGAGCAGCTGGTGGGTTCGAACACTTTAACCGCTGTGCCATCAGGGCTTCCCTTTGTAACCACAGAGAGACAAAATGTTTATCAATGCTGGAATCAAGAGTGGCATAGGTATAGAATATGAAAGCTTAGATATTCCAGAAAAGTTAAAACTTATCTGTCCTGTTTAAATATCCTTAGTTCAAAACTAATTTTTTTTTTTAAGGTTCTTTGCACAGTGGGTTAGAAATGATACACTAATAAATCTTGAGACTTAATGGCATGTTAAAATTACTGTACCATAATTCATTAATACCAGACTTTCTGTCCTTGTCTGTTGAGTAAAATTCTAGAGATTTTCGAAAGAATTATTTTTAAAACAGTATTTCAGAGGAGACGTATGCACCTCTCCCCTCATTCCATTATCCTCTTTGGAAAAGCTGTTTGCAACTCAGAGTCCCATGAGTCAAAAATAGAGTCAATAAAAATTGTCTTCATATTAACATTTACTATATCACCTCAGGTTTTGAGCTCTGCCTAAATGTTATTTTATCTAATTCAAACAATATTTTTTTTAAAGTTTTATTAATTTCTCCAGTGTAGTGTTAAGGAAAGGTTAACTGTATTGAGGTTCTCTAGCAAGGAATTAATAAAGGAATCAAGCTCTCAGCTCTCAATAAGACAAGACTACCCAGATTTCTACTGGGAATATTTCATAGCGCAAGCATGTTTTCTTTGGGGAGTTTAACGCACCAAAATTATTAAAACTTGAGATCAAACACTGGTGCAAAACCCCAAAGGAAATCATACAAGACTGGAGAGATTTTTATCAAATAAAAAACTGAAAAGGTAAAGTTTCGTAGGAAAAAATAAAAGGCTTTCTCCCTCACAGAAAGAAAAAACCCATTATCTATGTTTAGGGTTCAAACAGCAAAACATTTATGGATATTTCATAGATGTGTGGAAATCACCTCGGCAAAGCGAACGCAGATTTCACAAAGCTGAGCTTCAATAAACAGAGGCAACCAGCACTAACCATCCTCTCTCAGCTCCTAATGGTCACTCTTACTCCCGTACTCAGTGAGACATAATAGCAACCAAGTCCTGGAAAGGTAACATTGGGAGGAAAAAAAGAAAAGAACAGGAGAAGAGACAGCAAGAAAACTCAAAGTCACAGTACATCTGTAGTCTCCAGTTCCTTTAGGGGATACTGGGATCTGTGGTTTCTAATATGTAGGATATTATTATGGTGACTGAGATCGAGTTAATAAAACCCAGCCTATAGACTGGGGAAAGTGCGGTTCTCCCTGATGAAATACTCCCCAGACAAGATATTTGAAGTATGTATGTATATATATTTTAAGGTATATATGTATATATTTTACATATATACCTGGTAATTTACAGCAATTTCTTAAATAAGAAAAACAGAACAGAGAAAGTTTATATATTATTACTATCACTTTCACTTTGTGGTTCTAAGACAGCCTCTTTATAATATCATTATTTCCCCCAAGAAATGTTCAAGTGATATATAAAGAACTAAAGAGATCTTTTAAGCCACAGCATATAAATCCATTGATAATCTTATTTTCATCCTTTACATGCTTATCCAAAGGATCTCACCCAACCAAAAGAGAACTGTTGCTCTACTTTTATTACCTTTGAGAAATGTCACCAAACCCCAAACCAATCAGCAAAACCAGTGAAAACTCTTTAGAAATCCTAAAGAAAATAGTTTTCTACCTTCCTTAAAGCCAAAACTACTGGAAACCCCATTTTAAACTCTGGGTAATCCCAGGTATGACCATCTCAATCTCAAAAAAGATTTTACTTCTCCTAGATTTCCTGGATTCATAATTTACTTAACACTTTAAACTCTTTACCTGTAAAACAATTTCTGAGCCACAAAATGAAGCAAATTAGTGCTGTTTTTCCCCAAAAGGACACAGTTTCAAAATATTTCTACTCTTAGAGCTCAACACAAAACAACAGGAAGACAAGTCAAGTACTTTTTTTTGAACAGTATGAAAGGAGGAAGGGGGCTTCTTTAACTCCAGTATGGCCGATGCCTATCAGTGTCTTAGGACCATCACTGCCCAGATCTAGATGAAGATGATAAAACCAACTATACTTAACAGTTTCCATGAACATAAGTTCATTTCTTTAATTTGGTAAACAGAAGTAGGATCGACAAACACGTATGTTTTCAAAGAGCAAACCTCTGTTTATTATATAGACGAGATTGGCTGTGAGAAAGACAATTCACAGAGTCATTGTATCAAGGGAAGAAAAGAACTACATCTCAGAAGGTTTCCTTGGTTAAAAGAACTCACTTTCAAGCTATACATCAATCTTCAATATAATTATGTTTGACAGAATATAAGCTCTTGGCAGTTAACTTGTTTACAATAAATGCTTAGTTTGGGTACATGGGCTGTATTTCAGTCTTATAAATATCAAACACAAACCTACAACAGTGCCATTATGGGGCTGAGAATTATTTTGCTATAAATCTTTTTATTGGGGGACCGGGGGAATTACTTCACAGCTTGTTTTCCACTAACCCCTTGGAACAGTGTGAAAAAGGTACATTTATACTCTGACCCTGTGTTGATTGGAATTCTGTATGTTACCATAGGAGAGAGGGTGGTATCAATCCTAAAACTGTGGGTCTACCCCCAGACGCTTTTGCTTGGGCGGCATAAAATGCAAGCGCAACAGAATAGTTCTTACTAAAGTCATCGCATTCTCTGACAGTTGTTTTTTTGTTTTTTTGCCTCAAAGTCTCTTGGGAACGAATGATCTTTTGTGACAGCACTGGCACACCTTCAGTGGTAAGCTCCAGTTTGGACAGTTTATAAGTTAGGTGTAAAAAATGTGCTTAAGGCCCAAACTTGCCATATGAATGAGCCTGTGAATAGAGTTAGCATCGCTGAGTATTTCCAAGATAACTCATTTAAGAAGGAAAAAATCAGGATCACCTTATTTGTCCTCTGTAAAGTGCCTTCACCTGGTTTGAAATGTGTAATAACAATTTGTTCTTCTTATACTCTCTCAATAATAAAGGGGTTTTGGTCTCTTAACGCTACATCTGCCAAATCTATAGGACAAAAACTTGAATGAACAGAGCCTTACCCTGAAAGCTCGGCAAAGCCACAGAAGTATGCTGGCTTAGCCCCACACTGCCTCCGTTAAAACTCTCCCTTCTGGCATTGCTCGCACATTGACTAACATCCTGAATACGTTCTGGTTTTCTAGATGACAATTTATCATTGTAGTGATTCTGCACGTATTTATTAATTTCTGAATTACCAATATAATCGGATTCAATTTTTAATAATTAGTATATAGAAATATTTTAAGATTCTTAAAAATCATTTTAAGAATTCTAGTTTAAGTATACTTTCCAAAAAAACTAATGCTAGAAAATTCAGTCACTTTTTTAGTTAATAGCGAAATTCCACCTTCTTTCATTCTGGTCAATGTCATAATTGCACATGGTATGAAATAAAGAAACGTTGATGTCTCTCAGCTTCTAACAAAGAAGACAAGTAGCGGATTTACAGCTTTCAAGGGTTATCAAATATGATTTTACAGGAAAAATTTACTACTTCAGTTTCTTGCTTACATGGGGGGGGGATTTTCATTGCACTATCGACCTCACAGATCTTTTTTCTTAATAACAAAAACATTAGTTTGCAATGTGAACTAATGAAAAATTGTTAAATTCACCTAAAATAATTACTCCTTTTTTTTAAATTAAAGAAACCCTTTTAAAAGGTTGACTATTTAACTTGTGATTACTTGAAGGATGCGGGACATGGAGAAGGAGATTGTATGAAAAAAAAAAACTTTTTTTTTTTATTGTGCAACAAAAATTCCCTCCAAGGCAAAAAGACACTATGCCAAGTTCCACCCAGAATTAATGTTTAGGTTTAAATCATAAAGTCCAGAAAAAAACGGAACCACTAATAGACCCTTAAAGCTCGTGGCATTTGTCAATGCTGTTGGGTTATGTAAATGTTAAGACTAAAAAAACCTCTGCTGACAAAAGTATTTTAATGAAGGTGCTATTAACTAGATTCTCTGGACTGAATAAAAAAAATAAAAAACCTTTTTGGACTGTTTGCTAAATTCCACTCTGAAGGGGATATTATACTTGGGACAGTCTGGGATTATGAGACCTCCACCAGGAAAGGCCTGCTACCTCCCTTATTCCTTTCATTTTTCCACCCTCAGAAAGGTTTTTAAACATTGGACCCACAAAAACTCTCAGAGACAGATCAAAGGAATGTTCCCCCCGAGTCTGTCAAACTGAATCCAACCCTGGGCTCCAGCCTCTCTGGTAGCCAACACTCCCTGCAGTTTTAGTTCCCACCGTGAACAGGGTGCCTGGGCTAACTCCGCTGTCATCTCCCCACTGTTCAGTAGCTCACAGTTTCTATGACTAGAGTAAGAAATGCAGCCCAGGGTGAAGGAAAACTAGCCACTGATTTTGGCTGCTGCTTGCCAGTTGCCTCCAAGTTCCTGAAAGACTGCCTCCTGGGAATGTGGGCTGGAGGCCCAGCAATGTTAAGGATTATCGATTTAATGGTTCAAATTATGGTAGATGGAGTCCAAAGCCTCTACGTCTCAGGTGACAGTACATGTCAGGTGATGTGTATACATGGAGACTCAGCTTCCCCTACAAACCCATGTGTGCTGCGAAGACATGAGGGTGGTCATGATTCAGCTTCAACTCTCTCCCTCCCTTTTCCCTGGTGAGGATTTTCAGAAGAGGAAGGAGAGCAGGCCACGGACCACATCTCAGGCTTACTTGACAGGGCTTTGTAACAAGAGGAACATTCACTATTTTGACTTGCATTTAGACTGCTTAGAAAAAAAGTGGGGGAGGGGATCACACCTCAGGTAGAGGATACGAAAACGTGGTTTCCCCTCTCAAATTATATATGAAAACAAAGTCACTGAACACTTTGAATGTCTCGTTGCGCAACCACTTTGCATGAGCTTCTCTCTGAACTGCCCAGGGAAGACGGAAAGCCAAATGGTCTCTCCCCCACACAAGATTTTGGCTAATAAACATGACAAAGTAAGTGAAAAGCACTTCAGTTATTCTGCATCTTCTCTGAGACTAAAAATTTGTACATTGTGTGACAGGTCCACTTCATTTTTCTTAATGATGTTTTTATTATTCTTTCACTCAATTAAAGCAGAAATGGATATTGCATCTTCTGACTGTATAATTGTTATTGTAATCTGTTTTCGATCACTGCTTGGGAAATGGGTCCAAAGCAACATAAAGCCTCCAACGCCTCAGAAGATAAGTCATTTTCTTTTACTACGTACAACACTTAAAGAGACATTCATCATGTTGCTCTGTTAGCATCTTTGGATTATGACAAAAGAAAGTTCTTGTTCTGGTAACAAAAAAAAGAATGTTTCAAAACACACTGCTATTTGAAGAGTTTTGATAGGAATACATTTTCCTAATAAAGTTGCCTTTCCTTATATTTATAAGTAATTGAACCGAATGCAATTAAAAACATGTAATTTTAACACAGGGCATTATCAGGAAATTTGAAAATATGGTTATTTTTATTCTATCCCTTTGGTCATTTCCCAGGAGACTGGGGCATGATATTTAAACAAATATGTTCTCTTTGCAAAGAAAATATTTTCTTGTGTGAAAAAAAATTGTTCATATTCAGTTATAACTGATATACTTGCTTTCCAGTTTAATACAAAACCAAGTAAAAAATATTTTTAAAAGGAAGAAAAAGGTATCTGTGGTTGATGTGATGAAATTCAAATTGTTTTTATTAAAAATACCTGCTAGTCACCTCTGTCAGATCTTAGAGCTCTGGAAAACATTTGTTCTCACCAGCATCTCTATTATTATTACTTTTTTTTTTCATAACTGTACAAGTCTCCAATGACACAAAGAAAGATACTGAGCTGCTGTGGACATTTCAGTAATTAAGCAGACATCGGTGGACATCAAATAGTTACCCTGGTGTGAAATACATCCCTTTTTATAAATAGTTGCTGGCACTGTTAATTTTCCTCTTTTCCCTTAACTGTTTGAGCATTGTTGTTATGTTATAGTTTAATAACCGACTGTGCTAGGATACAACTCTACCCCAAAGATAAGGCAACTGGTTAAGGGTAGAAGTGAATTTGCCTCATACACTAGCAAAACAGTATTGGTAACAGGAGCAGCTGAAATCAAAATAAATTTTCCCAGAGAGTTTTAATGCCCAAATGTGTCATCACCACAAATAAAGAATATTCGTACTACAATATAAGACTGACATGGTTTGCTGATAACTTTATTGCAAGGTTCGAATTCTTGAAATTTCAATTAATGCTATTTCCTGCATTTTTTAAGTATTTTTTGTCAAACTAGGGGATCGGAATGGACTCCAAGTTCACTAACAACAAGTAGTTATAATATCCACTAGTTTTTGTGTGTATGTGTTTTGTTTTGTTTTTTAAGTTTCAAAGGTATAGACATGAATTAAAAGGGGAAAAAAATACACACCATAAATCTAATTGCCATAGTTAAATATCCAAGGCACATTTACATCATTTTTACCTGTTATTTAATCTAGAATAAGTAAAACTTTGCAAATGAGAAGTAAACGACGAAAACTGTAGAAGATAATTTCTGATGTAGCCTTTCACTGATATTTAATTATACTGATTTTACCACAATTTTTAAATCACTTCCTATTAAACACCAAAGCAATTATGTTAATTGAACACAAAAAAATTATGTAGTATTCCATGATGATTTTGGAAACTCCAACATGGAACATGTTACATAAGTAACTTTATTGGAAAATTACATGTAGCATTTCATGCTCTGGCACTTGGTTCTATGTAAAAGAAGAAAATGAATGGTCTATCACTGACAATAAAGGAACCAATGTGGCTTCATAGCGGGGAAAATAGCATACTAAAGGGACTACATCTCTAGTTTTTTGTTTTTTTTTTAAATCTGTAAGTCCTCAATTGTCCTTTGTTTTAACTCATACTCAGTTCCACTCAGGACTGCCTCCTTTGACTGAAATATCTATCACATTACCCCTAAGTAGTAGGATGATAAATTCTTTGTATATAAAAATCCATTTTAGACACATAGACATTTCCAAAACCTCTCCTGCACTTTAAAATAAAAGAAATTCATAGCTCTCCTTACTGGTACCCTAAATTAATGCTGGAGAACAGGAGTGACTGGAAGTGAGAAAGGACCCATATAATCAAAGTCAGCAGAGGGAAATCACTCTTTCTGAAACTGCTGTAAAGAAAAGAACGGAAACTAAAAGGCAAACTCTCTTCTTCATTTTTGAGCTAAGCTTAAAGGTCTCCTACTTGAAACCATTTTCAGTTCTTTCTTTTCCTTTTAAATAATGATTTTAAATGTATGATGGGTTAGATCCAACATTTCACTGCTGTTCTTACTCTTGGGGAGTGGGGGTTGGGGGAGGGAAACTTGCTGCCAAAGCTTCTGAAAAGAGAGTTTGAGCTGCTAATTTTCCGTTCACAAAATCTAAATTCCTCTTATGCATCTCACACAACTCATGAAATAATATGAAACAGTATTATATCACTGCAAATTGAGACATTTTTATCAAAATAAAGAGTGATGATGCCAACATTTCATTTGTCATTTTCCACTTGTCACTTTTCCCTGACAAACTGTTACACATACAACTTTTGTCAAATGCTCCTTCTTTAAATATGTTCCAAAATGCCATTGTATCTCAGCATGCATATAAGGAAGTCAGTAAAAACTATGTAAGGAAGACAGTAAAAACTACTGTTACCACATGTTAAAATATTGGTTTTAAAAAGAAAAAAGCCTACTTATTAGATAAGAGAATATAAAGTATTTTTGGTTGCTTTTTTGGGTTTTACATGCTATGTAGGATGAAATTTGACTTCAGGAAAGAAAACATATCATGTATTTTATACAACTGATGTGGATCATTCTTTGTTAAAAGAAAACTTTTTTTTACAAGGAGAAATTGTGTCGTCATTTTTACCCTGAAACTCTAAAAGAAGTGACTGAAGAAAAAATAATACAATTTAGAATCTATCTAGCCTCGTTAATTTAGCATACCTTTTTTATATTTTCATATAAACTGCCTTTATAATGAATTCTTACCAAAAAAAAAGGAAAGGTTTTAATTTATCAAAGTAGAACCACCAAACTTCACTGCTTACCACCTTGCCAGAAATAACATAATTACCATAGTCTTGCCTAGACTAAAACTGATGTGCATATTCTTAAAATAACTCAAATTCCTATTTTTATTTTTTTTTTTAATCAATGATAATTAGTCTGCTTTCCCCTGTACTGAGATAGATGACCAAAAAATTTTCAAAGGAGAATTAACACAAGATATCTAAGATGTAAAGTCCGATTCTGCTGGTTACAAACCCCCTGGGAGAGGGTGATATTACATATTTTCTGTAGGGGTTAAAAAACAGATGCCTTAAAGATGTCTATGTAATTCCAACACACACACACAGATACACACATTTCACTGCAGATCCTGAATATATAATGGTCAGTGGGTTTCTGCTGATGGAACATAAGGCTTCCAAAATTACTCAGAACATCAAATTATGCTCAGGACATTGAGGGGCGGATACCCTATGTTCTGTTTAATGTGTATGTTTCATTGCATATATTTTTTTAACCAAGTATGTCTTTATTTTAATAACAGGCTAAAAACACTTTAGAGAAGGGCTATTTTTCTACCTCAGCAAAACTACGGAGGGCATGCTAGATTGCTGGATGACCCCAAAGTCTAAGTTCATTCTATTTAAAAGATCTAAAACCCTTTAAAAACAAAAGTGGGGTGGGGGAAGGAAGCACAATCTTTTCTCTTTTGAAGTTATGAGTCTTTGCTACAAGCATTATGGTGCTCATCCTTGGCTAAAATTATTTAATGAGTTTTCTCTATCTTGTCCCAGGTTGACAATCTATTCCTAAATTTCTACGTATTTTATACATTTCAATACAGAAATGTCTATACTCTTTTTACATGTGTACTTCTTTCAAAAAGTAAAATGTTTCTCCGCCACTGTTAATATGGTGACTACACCTGATCTGAACATTTCTTTTCATCTAAAAGGAAACGTTCCACATGTAGACAATCAAACTAACTGTTGTTGTAGACAATGTTCAGCTCTAAATGAGGCCCTGCCTAACAATCTTGATCACATTTGCTTCCCTATTTGAACACATCAATGTGTATTGCGTAATGATTTTTCCCCCCTTGCAACAAGACAGTTACATTCTTGAAAGGGCTGCCTGGTAGCATGAAAAATTGATCTGCTACAAGGAAACCAGCTATAAGACAACTTTACAGACAGTTCTTCAACAAAAGTAAAGTCCTCTTTTAAAAATACACAAATTATTTTTGAAAAATAAGCAAAAGGGTATTTCTAAAAGATACGCCCAATGTTTTAACATTTTCCCCTAAGATCTAGAATTTTTTTTTTTTTAATTACAAAAATGCATAGGAAAGTAAAAAGTATCGAAAAGATTTCGGATGTTTAATGCCTCCTATCAGCAAATACACCATCTGGTATATATTCAAGCACTATTCATTCAGTTTAAATAAAGCTGTCTAAAAGTTCGTCTTTAAGCCAAACATTTAAAAAATGAAAATGCTTGTGTTAACAATGAATGAAGCACAATAATTTACTGCTGTTAAAGCGCAATTGGCCAGCACCTTTCAGTAGTCTGGGAGGAAAGCTGAATGCCTGGCCTCCTCCAGCAACAGGACTGGCATCACTTTCATTTTATCTTCTAGGCTGCATTAAGCATATCAGAACATTTTAGGTACTTAAGCTAATAGCAATTAAAAAAACAAAAAGATCATCTGATTCTTATTTTTGTCATCCTTAATAATCTTTTATTTTTCTAAACTTCAAATAGATCTCTAAGTTTTAATCAAATGATTTCGCAAATATGAATTTCCCCACCATTAATCATCCTTTTTCAAAATCCTTATGGAGTGAATTACTAGCTGAGAGGGGACGCCAATTCTAGTAAGTGAATGTTACCCAGCAGGGATATAAAGCTGTCAACACCACCGTGCTCTTGCTTGCTCTCAACTCTCTCCCAGCCTTCATATGTTTTTTAAAGAGATATTAGTCTTTTTTTTTCCTTGAGGACCTTCTATAAAAGCTGACTGTCATACACATTTAAACACTTATATTTTATTACATACGTGCTTTAAAACACACAGCTTAAAAAAAAGGGCAAAAACATCCTAGAAAATGTTAGAAATTCAAAGCAAAATTGATCTAGTTTCTAATAGAGTCTTCTCAAGCTAACCACATTGTAAACAATGCACTAACTTTTAAATCTGTTATTAAAACAATCTGGAGATCATGATAGTGTATCTACTACCTCTATTAGTTAAATCTGGATACTAAAATAATGTCCTCTCTTCATAAACACTTAGTTCTCATCAAAAAACATCAAACTCCCTTTCCCTAAAAAAGCAAAATAACAGCAACAAAATTTACTGTTTCAACCAATGCATTCAGAAACATTTATTCACCTCACTGCTTATCAAAATCAGGAAGATAAACTGCCATTGTTTTGGGGCAACCAATTTATTTAATGATATTTCCCAGTTTTAGAGGAAGAGCTTTTAAGAGGACCACTAAATATCAACAAATACATACTCCCAAATCTTGAGCTCTATATTTGGAATGTATTTTACTATAGCCATCTTTACAACATTGACAAGGCTATAACATACCTAAAAATGGTAATAAACAACACAGAGCTACAAACATATTTTTATAATTGTTCCTACTTGTTACATTGATTATACTGCTTCATAAAGAAAATTTAAAAGGATATAGGGTTATAGAAATAGAATTCACTTTATATCTATCCTATATTCTAAAAAAAGGTCTTTCAATTATGAAGTACCTCTAACTAGAAATATATTTTAAATACTTTTTTTTAATTTAGAAAGTGTATTTTTTAAGGCTTTGCTTTTCTCCAATCTATATACATGATTAAAAGTTACCAAAAATTGAAAATATTAAAGTCTTAATATACATTTGGAAATATGTAACTTATACATAAATGTAAACCCACAAAAGAATTACTATCATTCAATAAGAAAGCTTTGTACTATCAAAATTTTATATTCTAAGTTGTTGTGTTTTGAAGTTTTATAAATTAATTAAATCTCTTTCCAAACAACCTATTATGCTATTTAGAGTAAAACTTCTATTCAAAAAAAAAATTAACTCATATAAATTATTTTATCCATTTTACTATTAAATGCTGTAAATGGTATATATTGAGACAAAATAACATCTATTTTCAGTTTGGGAGGCAGTTAATAAAACCTTTGATATCACTAAATTAAGGCTCAGAGAAAGTGACAATAGCAGTTTATTAAAACAAATCTATTATCCCTCGCCAACACTTAATAATTTCAGTTTATATCAAATTTACAATAAGTGATCAAGTGTAAATTATAATCCCAGAAAATGCGAAAAACAACCATTAATTTATCCTAAAGGTATTCCTGGTCAACAGAATAAGGCAGTTATGTCACACAGACCTATGCGACAGATCTACTGAATTCTATTTCTATCATCCTACATCCTTTTGTTTGAATTTTCTTTATGAAGCAATATAAGCAATACAGTAAGTATGGACAATTACAAAAATATGTGTAGATCTGTGTTTTTCCCCCCATATCACATACATCTATGTGATATGGGGGGAAAAATACTGTTTTAGTGAAGCACAGTTGTTAATATTACATCCTAAAATGTTTAGAAACTTTTTCTAACTTGGTGAATTTTATTAGGTCTTCAGAAAGAAACCCAAATTTCCAGTCCAAGCTTTTCCTCTGCACATAAGGCCACAGTGAGAACACATCTCCAATGATTGCTAAAATTTCCAACTGAACATTATCAGCACTTCCATACCATCTCGTGGTTGGGTCCACCATACTCATTACATGTTTTTCTTTCTTAAAAAATCCTAAAAGATTACCCAAAAAGTTTGAAACTACTATCATCTAGGTACAACACATTAATAAAGCCTACTTAGAAAAAGTAAGTCACAGAAGTATTCAGTTCCCTTTTTCTTCACTAAAGTATATTTTCAAGTCCCCAAAATTGAAGAGACACAAGCTACAATATATTGCTAATTTTTTTTTTAACTTTAGGAGGATGAGGATTTCTCAGGGAAGATGATTAATGCAAGCGACTAAGGCAAACCATCCTCAGTGTCTACCATGAAGAAATAGTAATTAGTAAAATATGTAAAAAGAAAAACATTCTAATTTATAACATGTATATTTTAACTCTTTAAAAAGGAGTGAACATCTAGAATTATGTATTTATTTAGAAATATACACTGTAGGCACTTAGAACAGGGGGGTGGGAGCTTATCACTAAGTTTTGCTAGGATTTTGTTTCATATCAGGCAGGCTAGTGTAAAGTAATTATATTAACTAGACTACTGGTGAAAATATTAGGGAACAAATTTAAAAGTAAAAAAAAAAATTAAACCAGTGATTTCTCCCAAACACACAAAAAACTGCATTCAATGTAGAATTGCGCATTTTATATATAAATGACAACTAAGCAAATGCAAATAAACTCCAACATATTTTAATAATATTTAAATTTATCTTTCTTTAATTTATAAAATTACTTTTCCTAATCACTTTCAAAGGAAGTTGCTTAAGTTGTAAAAATTACAATAAGATTTTCTTCAAATAATATTGCATTCTTTGAGAGGGAAAAGGCATGTTTATTGGCTGTTATTTTTACCTGTTTGATATAAATGGTAACAAAGTTAAAAATGCATATTGCTTTAAACTTTATAAACAATTGTAGTATTAAATCCTCTGAGGACCTGACAGATTCATGGTTTTGCTTTTGTCTTTGTATTTCTCACTTGAAATGTAGCACAAAACATTCCCAATTACTACTCATTTATCTTGAAAGATTGTCTCAACTACAAAATAATACCAACATTCTTGTTCATGTACTGGTCTGAGCATTAATGACAATTCCATAAAAACGAGCGCACCTAAACTTCATCTCTCCAACAGATACTGTGAGGCAAGGCAAAAGAGTTAAATCACTAAAAAGCTCTCTAGGAAAATCTAGAAACAGTTAGCTGGCTGTGACATAAACCTGCCAACACCTCAGCACACAGTGGCAAAGTGCCCAAAAAATGCCACCCTCTGGGTAAACCACTTTCTCGTCTTAACTCGAGATGAAGCTACTAGTTGCAGATGAGAGACGACGGGGGCATTATTTGGCAACCTGGAATTCACTTCCTGTAATCCTACACCGCGACAGTGCCTAATCAACCTGAACCCTGACACCCGGGCCATTATCACCGGGGCCGCGGGCTGAGCGCGCCTCCCTGCTCCGGGCTGTTACCTCCCACGGCCTTGGCCACGGCGCCGTTGGGCCTCCCGCGGGCTCCCATGGGGCTGCCGTTCTGCTCCAGCCGGGCCACCTTCACCGGGGGAGGCCCCTTGACGTCGGGGCTGCCGCTCCGCCGGTCGGGGCTGTCCCGCAGACACGGGCTCTCGCTCCGCCGCTCCATGCTGCTCCGACTTGGAGACAAAGTTCCCACCGGCAGGTCGCAATAAAACGCGCAGGGACCTAGGGAGGGGGCGGGGGGGCAAGGAAGGGGGAGGGAAAAAAAGAGGGAAAACCGCTCACACACGTGATAGACGTTCAGGCCAGTGGCAGGGCGCTGCACCACAGCCACACAAATTTCCTCCCACGATGCCCACCGGACCTGAGCCGGGCAGCGGGTCCCAACCTTACCCTGGGCGGCCCGAAAGGAGCTGGCCCTCGGTGGTGCGACCCCGCGCGCGCCCAGGGACGCCCAGAAGTGGCCCATTTATGAGGACGGGGTTGGCATAAACCGCTCCCGAGTGAGACATTCTCGCCGTCTGGGGATCAGGGTTGAGGAAGAAGAGAACTTTAGAAAAAGGCAGCTCCCCCACTCGGGGACGGAGTGGGGGGAGTACACAAGTCCACAGAAACCGAATTGACCAAAGGATGAACATGGGGCGAACGGCGCGGCAGGAACCAAAGGCTAGGCTATCTCCGCTCTTTATCTTTACGGAGCAAGTCCTGAGACACACACACACACTTTGCACAAAATCAGTCCTAATTCCAAGTTAATAAGCATTCCAAAACACTTTTAGCTATTTATCAGAATAATCTCCAGAAAAACCTCCATCACAAGAGCGGGGGCTACAATCGTTATTATTTTGGAACGTTCTTATCTTCATCTGATCCTGAGTGTGTGTGCGTGTGTGTTTTTAAGCTCTTCAGCATAAAACACAAAACCAAAGCGCTTTTAAATTCTTGGGTACAGAAGCAGCCTTCATCAACCTCAATTTTAAAATCGCTCCAAAAAGTTTCCCTCTGGGTCGCTTGGCTTGCAGCGCTCTCCTCGCCGAACCCACAGGGTCTTGGGGAGGGCGGGGGGGGACACCTGATGAAACGGCGCTCGCGTCGCCGTGACATCCCCGAGAAGCAGGAACCCGGCACAACAAAGTGCGCTCGGGATCCTCGCCCGCGTTCCCGCCCCGGGAGCAGCGGCATCGCCACTGGCCAAGACGACAAGGTGGGGTGGCAGAGGGCAGGTGAGAGGAGGGATGCGGAGATGCAGAGACGCAGCGGGCGCGCTGTCGGCTAGGACTGCGCCGCGCCATTCCCGGCTGCTTGGCCGGAGAGGGCAAAGCCGCAGGAAAGGGATTTGGGCGGTCGGGGGGTTCCCAGCACTCCAGAGCGAGGCGCGAGCCCTGGCCGCGCATACTTACTGCTCACGGTCTGTCTGTAACTTGGCTGGCTGGGGCTCTGTCCATGGAGCAAAAGTAGAGAATCCAGGGTGGAAAGTTTCTGGTGCTTTGACTTGCAGTGTTCCCCTAGTCTTCCTTTCTCTTTACTTCTTCCCCTTTCCTCTCCCCCAGGTCCTAACGTTTAAGGTCCTGGGTCAGGGTGTCTTCTTCTTGTGCGGAGATGGTTGTTATGATGATGATGGGGAGGGAGGGGGAGGAGGAGGAAAGGGAAAGGAGGGCTCCTCCAAAGGGGCACCCGAGCGAGCGGGGGAGGGGACGGCGGAGGAGGGGGGAGAGAGAAGGAGGCTGAAGACCGCCTTGTCACACCTTCGGGAAGGAGATCGGTTCTGGAGAGAAAGGGCTGAGAACCGGGAAGCGGCGGCGGCTGGCCGGGAGTGCGGGTTCGTAGGGCCGCTAGCTCCGGAGGAGGAGCGGCCGGAGCCGCCGGGCCGGTGCCACCGAGAACCGGGAAGGCGCCAGGACCGGGACCACGCGCGGGAGAGAGCGCGGCGGGCGCCGGAGCTGTCACCCCTAGCCTCTCCCCTCTCGGCCGCCGCCGCCAGCAGCCAGAGCCGGACTCACTGACAAGCCGCAGAGAGAGACGCACTGAGAGGGAGATGATTATTAGTTGCGTTGAGTCATCAGGCAAAGTGAGTCCTTTTGGGTTGTCCTCGGTTTCCGATTTCTCCCCCTCCCCCTTTCCGTCCCCAGATCTAGCGCCTTGGAAATAATAATTTGGGGTGGGGGTAGGGGAAGTCTTTGGGTTATTTCGGGATGGGGGTGGGGGGGAACAGATCTAATCCCAAGCCAGACTGGTCCACCGCAATCAAGGAGGGGAGTGGGGGTAGGGGAGGAGGGCTGGGGAGGTTGCGGGGGGAAGGGAGCCCCGCCTGGCAGGAAATTAAACATCAATCAATCAATCGCTGTGAAAGCGGCGACCCAACAGCGGCTGGGCTGCAGAGCAGGCAGAGGGACAAGCAAGGGGCGGGTGAGAGGGAGGAGGAGGAGGGAGAAGGAGGAAGGAGAGAGTCGGCGGTGGGAGCAGGGTGGCGAGGACCGTGCACGCCAGGCGGCTGAGGACCGATGGCAGAGGACGGAATGCAGCGCGAGACAGTGGCCGCGGCCGGCGGGCGGGTGTGCCCGGGCGCCAGGCCCGGGGTCTGGTCCTCCTCCTCACGGCGGGTCCAGGGCGCGGCCGCCTCTCCCAGCCCGTAGGCGCGCTTGTCCCGGCGCGGAGGTGGCAGCGACAAGGCAGGCACTGGGTGCCGAGTCTCCCGGCAGACCCACGCGCAGGCGGTGGCCGCGGCTGCCTCGGCTCCCGGCTCTGCTAACTGCGCCGAGTACTTTCGACTTTGGAGATAGGAGGGCGATCGCCTCCCCCACCCACCGCCTCCGCCCACCCCCCAACGCCTCCGCCCCTCGAAGCAACTTTTCCCGGTGCCTGCAGCTCCCCCTCGGCGCGGAGCCGGCCGTCCGGGCCCGCCGAGCAGCCGCGCTCCGCGCCGCCGGCTACAGGGGGAAGGCCGCTTTTCCCTCACAGCGGGCACAGCCCGCGGGTCCGGAACAATAGCCGGGGTGTCCCGAGCGGCGGGAGCTTGAGCACTGCCCTTCCCGCTGCGGGTGGCACCGGAGAGGGGGCTGCGTGGGGGGAGCAGGGCGAGGGGCATCCCTGGATTGCGTCCCTGAAGCGCTCGCAGCGCCGGAGACATCGCGAGCGGAACAGCCTGGGCCGCTTGGAGCTCGTGGCGCGGTGGCAGCGATGACAGTAGGGTTGCCTGTCCTTGGGCTGCGGGGCTGGGGCTCCGGAGACCCCAAGTGACTCGGGCCTGGACTGCGGGCGCTGACAGAACTGTGCGGTGAGGACCCGGCCTCCCCGCCCCGGGAGAGGCTGCGCGGGGGCGTCCCCGGTGGATCCTGCACAGGGGTCACAGAGCCACAAACTTTTGCCGACTCGCGCGGTCGCGGCCGCCGCCGCCCGCAGCTGAGCTCCGGCCGCGGCGCTCATTTAAGGTGGCGCAGGCCCTAGCCGAGCAGGCTGGGCTCTGGCCGCGCTTTTGTCCCTGCGGGCCCGCTTAGCCGCCGGGCCTCCTTAAGGAGCTGCTGCACGTGGGCAAGAGCCGCAGTCCCTGCGAGACGCCTAGGGCGCTGGCGGACACTCGCCGCTGGAACCCGGGGCGGGAAGATGTGGGCCGGTCCCGTCGACCTTCAGGCCGACGAAGTCCACTCAGCTGGCGGCGCCTCCCAGCTCTCCCGCACACCTAGGTGCTCTTGCCTAATATCCAGGACCCCGAGGATTCCCCCCTCTATCTAGTAGCCCTAGCCGCCAGTCCCCCTTAAGAAGCATTGACTGTACGGCGGCGCCAGAGGGCCAAACTAAGTTCGGTTTCGGGAAACGCGCTCCGGGGGGCAATTCTGGAAATTCCGGCCCAGAACTGGGACAGCGGGAAGCCACGTTCACTGAGCGTGCCAGAGATCGGGTCGAGAACCCACTCGCCGCACCTACCCGAAGGACTGCTGGCGCGCAGTCATCTCAAAAGCAGGGGCCGGAGAGGCCGGGGAGCCTCTGGATGAGAAAGGGTCCCAGAAGCGAAACCTGCCCCCGGCCTGTCTTGGCGCCCAGATCCGGGTGTACCCCGCACTCAGGCACCGCCCACCAAGTTCCAAAGGAGCCGAAGGCCGCCGGGGAGGCAGCAAGAGCCCTGCCGACAAAGGGAGCGAGCAAGATAGGAAACCTTCGGGGAGCCACCCTGGGGATTTAGGCAGCGCTTCACTTTCCCTATTTTTCTTTCCCAAATGCTATTTTTCCCCCAAACAAATGGGTTAGAGGAAATGCACAATTCGAAGTCGCTGAGGGCAAAGAGCCTCAAATAAATCAACCCGTGGTGGTAGCTAAAAGGTTTTTGGCTGCAAAGAAACAAACTGTAAGTTCGATCGACAAACTTTTTTTATCCGTAATATCACGTCGAAGTAAGAAGGGGGGTGGTGGCAAAAACCAACTGCCACTGTCCAACTTTGAGCCCATTTTCAAAATGGTGAAAGACACATTTCTTATTAATTCCTTGAGAACGATAATGCTGTCTCTTTCCTTACCTTGGTGGTGAACTGCGGAATCCTCCTCCGGATCCGTGTCCAGGAACTTAGAAGGATTTGTGATATTAGGACTTCAGTACTTCTGGAAAAAAATGGAAGTGGTTTAGCCAGAATCTTTCCTGTCTGATTCGTCACTATTATTATATCTGATGATGCGGATGGTTGGAGCGATTCAATCCTAAGCCATTAATGAGCTATTTTATGAACACCACTGTCTGAAGGTCTTCATTTACATTTTGGGAAGATCACTTTGCTAACCTCACAGTCTTGTGTCAACAGCAGGATTACAAGACTTCAGTTACACTCTTATAAACAACACAGCCGTGTTGTTAATCGGTTAATATTTCATAAAGTTAAATATTTTATTATATTTTGAGGGAACTATTGACTCTAAATTATTAAATCCCTGAGAAGGACGATTTAAATAAAGTAAACAATTAAGTACAATTAAGTGTACATTGTGATTAAGTTTGTTTTCAGATTCTGCACTTTTAAATTCATTGATTTTTTTTTCTCTTTATTGGAACTTCCTCCTATCTGTTTTTTTTATAGTGAACAAATTCATTTGGGTTAAAGAAAGTCTCAAATTATTTAAAAGTGCATTTAACATAGAGGAAGATGTAAAACAATTATTATCAGAAATATAGTTTGAGGATTTGTAGAGTTACACTTAGCAACGCAGATTACAAATTTCTTTCAGTTTAAAAAAGGAGAATCCTAGGAAGTTTTGTGATGTATGCCCAGCTGAGTTTTTTTCCTTGGGTTTTATCCCTAATAAAGGCCTTTTCTGTTTCAAATTACATACGCTTTTTACAGCACAATATTTGTATTGACCTTATTTCTATTGAAGTAAGCTATTTCCAGTATGTTTAATTTTGACAAGAAGGGATATTTAACATTTTTTAATCTTTCACTAGGATTGTCTACTTTTTAAGACAGTAAATAAATAATTATGATGATTCAAAATTTTTGTTTGGCTTCGCTTTATGTTCCTAAGTTGTTTATTCCCATTTTTGAAACAAAATCACACTCAAGAAAAGAATTGGTTTTAATTACTTTTGTCTTTTTTTAATACATATATATATTGATCCAAAACGCATTTTGTGCATTACGGCTGTCCTTTGTCCCGGTGCTCGAAAGCATAAAGTTCACATTTGGGAGACATTTTTATCCCTCAGCTTGCTTCTCACTGACATTTTAATCCGGAACTGCTCCGACTTTTTCTCCTTCCCCCACCCCCAATTTTTTTCTTATGTCACTTAGTCAAAGGTCGCCTGTCTTTCAGAAACACGGAGATTTGTTATTTTAAAAATCAACGGATCTTCATATACTGGGCTTAAATGCGCATGTTTTTTCTTATTTCCACGTCTCCCCCATTTCTCTCTCCTCAGCAGGCCTCCTTTCTCTCAGGGCCTGCACATTCAGTGACAACACTTCTGATTTTTCTTAAGACCGATGCTCTGCTGTGCGGGCTCCCGCTGCGGACGGCCTAGGCCCAACTGCTCGGGCGTAGGGTGCGGGGTGTCGGGAGCGGGAGCCCCGCACCCTGCCGGCCACCTGGACCTCTTAAGGCCCAGCAATCCTTCCCTAGGCCCCCGGCTTTCAAGCCGGGTCATCCAAGCAAAGGGGCTCTCCCGGCCGTGCGCTGCCTCTCAGAGAACACCGGAAAGTTGTGCGGCGTCTTGCCTCCAAACTCAGACGCACAGGGAAAACCGTGGGAATTGCCACCGTCAAATGCCTTAGACGGCTCTTGGGAACAGACGCAGGCCTGCCTCTACCCCCCCCCCCCCCGGGCTTGCCCTGTGGGGGGCGGGAGGAGGGCAGGAGGGAAGTGTTCCTCTCAAATGAAGCCCATATCAGCTCTGGAGCCAATTTTCGCGGCGGACTGTCGGTGGAGAGAGTAGACGGCCTACATGTTCGCGGGCGGCTTAACTGCACCGGGCTTGGATTGGAAATTGGCTGTGCCAAGGGGCTAAGGACCCAGGGCCAGGACCCGCGCAGAAAAAACAGGTTGACTGTGGGGCGCGAGCCCTGGAGGAGTCTGGGGACCGACCGAGCGCGCCGGGGGCGGGGGGGGGGGCAGGGTTAGGGCGGGGAGGGCCACTTACTTCGTTATGGGTCCACCTTCCTCCTTGGCATCAGAGCGGGGCAACCCTAACCCGCGCCCGGCAAAGATCAATTGCCCCTTCTGACCCCGCGGCTCCTGGGCCTGGGCTGGAGCCAAGCGGCCAGGAAGCCCTCGGGACGCCGCAGGTCCGGGCGGTGGAGGACCTGCTACCGTCCTCGAACTAGCCAGCCTCTTTGGCCTAGACGGAGAGATGTGTCCCAGTGAGACAACTGATTGGAAAAGAACGGTGGGCAACTAGTCCACGTTAGGTGGTGAACCTAGCACCCAGGAAGCGGGTGCGTCGGGGCTTAGCGGAAGGGACACTGCAAAGGCCCGGAGGACGGGATGGGAGGCAAGAAAGGCAGCCCAGGAGCTGCCTCCAGAGGAGAGGGAGCTTTCTGCACCCGGGTCCCAGATGTAGGGGGTGGGAGACGGCGTCGGGGGTGGGCCTTGCCTGCCCTGGGGAAGGAAAGCTAGCGGAGCAAGGCGGGCCGTTGGGTGGAGGTCTAGGTGTCCATTAGCTGAGGCCCGGGTTAGGAGGCCCCAGAAAGCAAAGGGTCTGCAGGCTCCGAGCACTCCCCAAGCGACACACAGCAACGTCCCCGGGACTCCCGAGGTCCCTTCATTCTTTTACAGAGTCAAGAGCTTAGAAGCCTGATCTCTTTCTGCGGCAGCAGCGAGAGAATGACTGCCTTGCTAATCTAGCTTATTTATAGGAATCGACTTTAAACGACGGTATAACAAAGCAAAGGGGGAGAGAAAACGAAACCCCAAAGTGGCCGCCGCTCCCTCCCGCCCCCACCCCGACGCGGCGGGGTTGGGAGCCGGGAATCTCTCTCCCGCCCGGCTGAGTCTCCTTTCTGGAAACACAAAGCCGGGCGGAAGGGTTCGGTCCTATCTGTAATCTCCCGGCCAAAAGGCGGTGGTGACAAGTCCACGGCCTCGACTCATCTTTACGGCCTTGTCACCTCCGAGCGCAGGTCACTGCCCGGGCCCCGGCCCGGAGGCTAAGCGTCCTCTCCCGACAGCGCCACCGCGTGGGCTGCGACGCCCTGGGCTCAGCCCGCGGCTCTCGGGAGTCGGCGGGTCTGCCGAGCTCCAGTCCTCTGGTTAATGTTGTGGCGGAGGCTGAGCAGGGCCAGACTCCCGGCCCATCGAGATCAGCCAACACCGAGGATGCTCCTCGCGCGCACAAAATGCCGGCGCCCGCAGTCGGCCCCAACCACTTTAATGAAAAGAATATCTGGTAAGGCCAGGCCGCAGTCCCCACTTGCACCCTAAACTCCAGTAGGCAGGCAGACTGCGCCATGGAACCTGGGCCCACCCTTTGCCAGAGCAGGCGGGCCCCAGCAGCAGGTCCGAAGTGGCACAAGCCGGAGAGTTACCGGAGAGGTCCTCTGTGCCGATCCCGAAACACACCTAAAAGGGCGAGAAATCCGGCGCCCCGCCCGACCACCCTTGCTTCTGAAGTGACACAAGGTCCTGGCCATTCTACTGGAGTCGAGGATCGGGCGGGGAGCCGCTCTGTCCAGCTGTCTGGTCCGGTCAGGCGGCGGGGAAAACCAAGAGGGCTCTACGAAAGGATGCCCCGCTTGTTCTCTCGGTTGCACGAAGCCCCTCGGACATCCTTACTCCGTCAAGGCTTGACCACCAGGCTAAGGCCCAGGTGGCAGTAACAGAGGCGATCCAGCGCTGAGCAACTGCCCATCCCAAGGGGCCTGCCCTCTGGGCCCTTCCCCAAGCCCAGCGGGCTGGACATCACTTTGCGCTTCGCGGCAGCAGGCCAGGACTTAAGGGCCCCCACTTTGGGTTTAGAGAACTCTACTGGGTGGGTTGGGGCTTATTTTAAATAAATTCGATTGTTCGCACACGTGCGCGCACACACACAAATTATGCGACTGGCGGCTATTGAAAGGGACAACCACCCAGAAAGGTGTAAATTCACCCGGTCCAACCCAATTACAAAGCTCCCAGCCCCCCTCCACACACACACACACACACACACACACACAAAACTGGGGTGAGCTCGGGATGCCTACGCTGTCCCTCGTCCGGCGGCCACGGACCGCACCCTTACAGGGGGCCGGGCTCGCGGCGCCAACTTGCGCGTTCCTGCCGGGGCTGCTGGGCTAGTGCCCCTGGCGCCCGAGGTGCAGCTGCGAGGCCCGCCAGCTGCTCCCGCGCTCGGCATCTGCGGGTCCTCCTCGCTCACACCGTTTATCGTTAGCTGTTACCTGTCCATTTCTAAAATGTGATATCCCGAGACCTGCCCTAGGTCACACGGAGCTTTCTCCACGCGTGCCAGGCCTGACCCCCCAGTCAAGTGGCTCACCTCAACTCGCTGCGCCTGCCTTCGCCCCCGGTGCCCACCACAGAGCGACGATCCGCGGGTCAGTGCAAGGACGCTTGCTGCTCACCTTCAGGAGCCAACAGAGGGTGCCTGCGGCGTCGCTTGTCCAGCCCTGGGACTGATTTAAATAACTAATAAGCTCAGAGAAATTTTACGAGGGGAACTTTTCCTTTTAGTATCAATAAAGCCTAGTAATTGGGTTTGTTGGTTACCTAAGCTCGAGTTTCTCGGTCTCTCTCTCTCTCTCTCTCTCATTGAGAGAGGCAACGTTTTCAAAAACCGGTAACTGTGTGTGCGTTTGTGTGAAGTGTGAGTGTGTGAAAGAGGTTGTTTGTTTCAAAAGTCCTTCGCCTGGAGAACAATCATTATTGTCGCTCTGTGCTTACAGAGTTATGAAAGGTGAACTGTTGTTATTTCAGAGGAGAAAAATGTTGACAACAATTCAAGTCTCACAGTACAAGTATAACATAAAGGGGGCTTCTAAAGCTTTTCCCTTTGTATGTGATAGAAAGACATTGGCAGTGCTTCCCAAATAGTTCGCGTTTTAATTAACTCTCACTATATTTTGACTTTAGTTCATGGACTGTAGTGCTATCTGTTGTTCTCAGTTAAGACTTTATACTACAATACATTCTAAATTTTATTCTGATTTTCTAATCTTTTTGGAAGTATGTTCTTAATGTTAGAGAATTTTCCCACCTGGGAACCATGCCTCAATCTAAAATCTTAAAGACCTTTAAGGAATAACTGCAAATTTGCCTTTTCTTGGGTGTCCGCGGAGTGGTTGGCGCCGGTATAAAATGTCGGAAATCTAAAGGCAATCTAAGCGTATTTCTCTCCATACTGATAATTTTTTCATTTATGTTATATAGAAGTAAAAGCACCTTTACAAGGACTTTTTAGCAAAGCACAATGCTAAATTTGCCTGAATTTAAATTCATCACCAGAAACGAGTAATATAACTAGAAGCTTGCGAGTGTCAGCCTAACGAAATAAAAAGTGTTTCTAAATCAGATTGTTGTTGCAGCTAGATACTAAATAGTCATCGAAAAGAAATGGGAATTCAAGCTTGCAAACCAAGAGAAAATAAGCCAGCTCCTGAAGTTACCAGGAATACACCCAAACCTGTGCGCTCCCTATCTGCAGTGTTTATATATTATGAAGAACTTTTCCCTTGCGTTTTTAGTTAGGAAGTTGCTGGGCTTCCCGTAGTTCGTCTGGTTTTAGCCTGTGAGACCCAAAGTCGGCCGAGGGTTGCCTCTGCCAGTGGCCCAGGTAGCCTTCGGGAGGCCCAGAGTTATTTGGAGACATACCCGGCTTTTTGCACCTCTCAGGCGGAGCAGGGCGTCTCTCCGACCGTTCCCTGCTCTGCTACTTCCCAACCCCTCCAGCCCTGCGGACTGGGGGCACCCGAGAGCCTAATCCGCCTCTTCCTCCCTTTCGAGATCGCCCACAATCCCAAGCCTGCATTTGGCTCCAGCGGGAGCGAATCTTGAGGTGCGGAAGTATAATCCCCCATTTCCCGCTTTCGGAGAGGGCAACAGTCAACGAGCCTTCCCGTCTGCTCCAGATTCGGCTCCTGCTTCCGCCAATTGCGTTGCCCACTTCTGGCTCCTAACGTCCAGCTGCTGCTGCCAAGTGTTAAGGGCGCTCTCACGGCTGCCTCTGCCCCCCAAACTGGCCAAGCCAAGCGAGGACATATCTTCCCGGTGCTGTCCTCTGGCTGCCAGGAAGCCTAGACCAATGCCACGGAAAGATGGTAATACTGGCAAAGGACGTGCAGGGCCGAGCAGGGTAACTCAGAGCCGCAGTGATGGACACTTCAGCGTCCCCAAACGACCAAGGGCCTCCTCAACCCTTCCACTACTCAGGACCCTGGGTTCCCACACCTCCCTTCTGGTCCCTGACACAGCTGCTCTGGGAACCCAGGAATATCTCCTGGCTTTTATCCCCCTCCATCCCCATTACCCCTCTGCTATGCCTTGTTTTGGTTTCAGTTCAACTGTTTCCTTAGGCTAGGGAAACCCATTACATCTTCTTTTGTCTTTGCCTCACCGGCTTTCAACTTCTTCTTTTTTTAAGTGGCCCCCAAGCCTGGCTTCTGTGTGATCTCCCAGAGCTCTGTGTGCAAGAGCAAGAAGTGATTTGTCTGTTTATAGCAGGTTTAATTAAGACAGTTATGTGCTGTGAACTCTTTGGGCCCCAATCAATGCACTTTGATTTGAAAAGTCAAATAGAATCACATCTTCCAGGAGCAGAGCCCTGTCCAGCCTGGGGACAGAGGCTGCTGTCTACACTGGCCTCACTGGACTGGCGAGTCCCCGCAGAGCTGTCCTCCCTGGTGGTGTCCAGCGACCTTCTCCAGTCGGATCTCCTGGCTAGAGGGAGGCCTTCCTGGTAAGGACATGGAGGGCTGGACGACTAGAGTGGCCAGAGAGGTGAAGGAGCCAGGCGCCCGACTTCTGCGGACCCACTTCCGGATTCCCTGCACTCTCCAGCCAGAGGCTTTAACCCTAAGCCCCCCTGCCCTAGTCCCAGACAGGGAGGCAAGTGTCTCCCTCTCCCAGTTGTATATCCAGTAGCGCCTCCCTCCCCCTTCCAACTCTTAAGGTGCTGTGCTCCTACCGAAGCGTTTTTCTAATTTGTCATCATTGGAAACCTCAGGCAATTGGAGTGCAAAAGTTTAAGGGCTTCCAGGGATGCTCTGACTTCAGGCACTCAGTGAAGGGGGGGGGTGGAGGGAGTGAAGGCGGGGCAGAAGGACTCGCCACAGATGCTCCAATGTGCTCTCCTGGACTTCCCTCTTTCTGCAACCGAGTTACAGTAGCTCGGGCACTTGTCCACGGTTCCCTCCCCTCCCCCCAGATTTCAGAAGTATCTTTGCCATATTCTTGGGTCCTTAGGAAAGGGGGCGGTCGGGTCAAGGTCACTCAGTCCTTCACTCATGTTGGCCCAGGGCCCAGGGCTGTGTTGCCTTCAATTCACACAGTAATGCATCTGGGGTGTGTGCACCTCCACTGCTTCTCTTTAACCCCACCCCAAGCCCCAGGGCCAACGTCCGGGTCGCCGCGAAGCCGCAGAACTGCCGCCAACTTCACCACATCCCCTTTAATCGCCCCCCTCGATTTTCAGGAGATTTGAAATCCAACTAAAGTAGCCCTTATTTTATTTATTTATTTTTTAGGAATTGGGGGGCCTGAAATATTCTTAGCGAGCCTGCGAGGGGGAGGAGGACTCGGGGATTCGGAGGAGTTGTCTCCTAAAAGTGCTGGGAGCGGCTGCCTTCGCTGTCGCCCAGGCCTTGGCAGAATTTGCTCTGGTGGGCTGTGTGCCCTGTGGCTGCCGCGGCACCCTGATGGCCTCCTGCAACTGGTATAGGAAGGCTAGAGTGTATGGGTTGAGTTACCCGCCCCCCGTCCGTCTTTACTTCTGTGGAAGACTGACCCCGACACCAGAAGGGTGCAGCCATTGACCCCAAAATGGCCGGTGACTCACCCTTCCCCCAAAGAAGTCAGGTGGAGGGGAGGGGACAGTCGGGAATTAGCTCTGGCAGGGAGACCTGGCAGAGACCTTTGCTTTGGGTCTCTGCGTTCAACGGAGGCCCTGCAACCCAGCTCGCGTGTGCATCCAGTTCAGGGTTGTTTTTTTTTTTTTTTTTTTTTTTTTTTGCCGGGGGAGGGGGGGTGGGTGCTGTTTCCGCCTCCTGGTGTGAGGCTCCAGTGTAGACCTAGGGAATGGATCCATGAATCAGCTCCACAGCGGAGGGGTCTGACAAACAGTGGTCTTGGTTACGTTCTCTGTGGGCAGTTGGTCCCCCCGGCCCCCCATACACCACCCTTTCCGTGGCCCGCTTCCGGGCCGGAGTGAGGTGGCCCGGGAGACCCGCCAGCAGCCCCCGCCCGTCAGGCGGAGTTCAGGCCCTGGCAATCTCTGCACTTTGTCATCACGCCCGAGTATTTGACATTCGCAATTATCTGCAAATACCCTGATCGGTTTGTGTATGAAACACTTTTTTTCCTGCCTTAAGGTTGGAATCTGGTAAGTTTCAGACAAGTGGTTGCGGGGGGAGGTGACCCGAGGGACCGCGGGGGACCTGCCCGGTGAACCCAACTCGACGAGGAGGTCCTCGGGAGGGACCAGTCTGCGTCCCCCCTGCCCCTCGTCCCCTCTTTGTGGAAAGGCCCTGTACCGAGGAGGCAGGGAAAGACCCAGGCGCCGACCCTCTAGTTGGAGTGCCTCCTAATCCCTGCGAGGGGGAGGTCAGTGGGGGAAACGGGGATCCCGTCTGAGGCAAAGCACCGAAGTTAATCATCTTGATAACCAGAAAGGGCGCTGTCCTGCTTGTTCGCCATCACCGAGAATGTCAGTCACCAGCTCTCGGCCCCGCCGCAGAATTACCTGCCCCAGGGAGCCCTCTGCTCCAGGCCACCTTCGCCGAAGTCTGAGGGAAGTAAACTGCGTCATCACTCAAAAGAAGCGAGTACCCCTCTGACCCTCCTCCGCGCCTCCCCCCCCCCCCTAAGGGGTCCTAAATCTAGGAGGGCAGTGCGGTCCAGACTACTCACGACACCGACCTACATCGCAGCTCCGGGCTTACTGTCCATTACTGCTAATCTACTAAAAAATAGGAAAACTAAGGGGTAGGGGGAGGAATGGGGACGATGAAGACGCGAAATTCCTTGTCTGACTCGTGTGTCTCCTCGGAAGCCTGACCCTCGCTCCTGGCAGACGCCAGCCACAGAAGGCCGGCCCTTGCCCGTGCGAGGCACGCACAGCCTGGGCGCCCCGGGCTGGGTTCCAGAGCCAGCTCGCCTAGCCGAGCTCCTTCGCAACCTGCACAGACACAACTTCAAAAAGAAACGCCGAGCCCTTTAGCTAAGGCCCTTCCCCATGCACCCAGCCTGCGGCTCTTGCCTTTTACACAAATTACTCACATTTTCCAAGAAAATGGAGGAGGGGTTAGAGAAAGGTGTGTGGGGCGGTATTGCAACACCTCCAAAAAAAAAAAACGGAGGAAAAAGTTTGGAAAGTCTCTGTATTGGCCCAACGCCAGATCAATGGCGTGTTCTGAAAAGAAAGACGACTGAAGAAAGCCGGCGGGAGCGGAATCTCTCTCGCTTCCCACCTCCATCCTGGGGACCCGGCCGGTCACCCGGGATGGCCACCTACAGTGCGCAACTGGGAGGACACCAGCTCTCAAGTCTCTGGCTCGGCCCAGGCGGGCAAGGAAACGTGGACAGCTTGAGAAGGTCATAACGGTCTCCCGTGGCGCCCTTGACCCACGAGAGCTCCAAACAGGCAGAAGCAGCTTCTCCATTCCCGGGTGGCAGCCTTGGGCGTCTACCTCCCTTTCCCCTGATTCCCTGAAATTCTGTCCACAGTTAGAGCCCGGCTGCGCACCCAGCCTGGGCCCCTAGGTTAGGCCCCACCTCAGACTTAAGGCTAAGGTGGGTCACAAACCGCGCCGAGGTGGCAGGATTCTGCCTGGGTCAGGGGGTCACGACCTCAGCTGCGCCCGGCGCGGTCGGGTGACACCCACTGCACCTCGCACTTTGAGCAGAACGGTCCTCTTCCTCGGTCTGCGAGGAAAGAGGCGAGAGCAAGACGCCCGGGGTGGGGGCCTGCAGTTAAGTCAAACCTCCACCCCCCTTTTTTTCTTTTTTCTACTCTCATATTCTTGCTAGGTGGGCATACAACCTCTATATTCCGACTGCTTCTTCTACATAAAACGCCCCGAGGACTGGTCTAGGCTTTCCAAATTTGTTTTCCTAGGGGATGTTCGTCAGTGTTCTGTCCCCCCTCCCACCTGTGTGTACCTGGGGCTGCCCCGGCCTAACAGAGCGCTCATCGCACTAACCTGCACTCCCGAACCCCGGGGCAAGCTGGAGACTCCGAGCACGTGCTAGATCCTGCGCTTTGAAACGAATTCTCACCCTTGTCCCTCACCCCAAAAGGGTCTGCCTTTAGGGAACTGCTGGGACCCAAGACCCGGACAGAAGGACCGAAGAGACAGCCGAGGCTGAGGATCCTCCGCTCACCTCAGTCATTGACTTCAGAACCTCGAAGGCCCCAGTTAACTACCAGTTGTGCCAGAGTCGGCGGGTGCAAAGTGGGTGCGCGCCGCGGAAGCGCTTGTTCCGGGGTCCGCGTCTCCGAGAGCATCCAGAGTCAGGGTGGGCTGTGCAGACTACCTGCGGCGCGTGCAGAGCCGGGGCCAGAAGAGGGGCGCAGTGTAACGGGGATGATGGGTCACTCCTCCAGGGATCGGCCCTGACTTTGCTGGTAACTTAAGAAGCGCCTCTGAACTCGGGGAGCGCGTGTTGGGCACCTCCCTGCCCCCCGCCCCTGGCGCGGTCCGGGGCCTCGCGTAGTCCCCTGCACTGCCCACCTCCCGCGGCCCCGCCCGGCAGTGGCGAGCGGCTGGCACTGGGTTTACAGAGCCGCGGTTTCAGATGTTTATTCTCAGCTAAATGCTTGTGCAGGAAAATGCTCGTTACCCGGTAGGAGCGCTTCCGCTCTTAGCTGGCCGGCCCAACCGGCTGCAGCTCGCTCAACCCACCCGCGCAGCCACGAGGGGTCCGGTGGCAGGGAGGCCTGGCAGGGTCACCAGAGCTGCCCCGAACTCTCAGTAGGGGGAGCAGCCTCGGGCGCCAAACCCGCTAGAGACCAGGCCCCAGCTCAGCCATGCAGCCAGCGTCAACTAGGAGGCGGAGCGCTGGCGGCCTCCTCACCTGCCCACCAGGTGCTCGCTGGGAACCGAGAAGGGCACACAGGGTCCAGCCCGCTCCTAATTCCCGGTGTTGCAGAACAAAGATGATAGCCGAGAAATGCGTATTTTTGTTGGGTCCAAATAAAAACCAAAAACAAACCCGTTGCCGTCGAGTCGATTTCGACTCATAGGACAGAGTATAACTGTCCCATATGGTTTCCTAGGAGCGACTGATGAATTTGAACTGCCAGCCTTTTGGTTAGCAGCCAAACGCATAACCACTGTGCCACTAGGGCTTCTTAGAGGTAAGGAACTTTGCAAATGAGGAGATCGCCTCCTTTATCCACATCCAAGGAGAAAAAAGATTGAGAACTGATCTTTGTTCCACAAATTTTTAGCCTTATTTTAAATATTTTAGGTGACCTAATCCCTTTCTAGTGTGTTTTCCAAGTCATTTATTTCCAGGAGCTTCAAATGGTCCCAGCAGAAAATAGGAGCTCAGGTGAGACCTGCTGGCTTATGCTGCAGAAATGTTACCAACAGATTCTCTTCTTTTCTGACTCCATAGGATTAAGTAAAAATTGAGGAGCTTTTGTTTCAAGGTATAACCAATGTTTAGAGAGCAACACTAATCTAGAGTCTGGAAGAGCACTTACCTTGGGCTCTGGACCCACAGATCACCCCATTGTGCCCAGTGTGGCAGCACACCTATGTCTAGGGGCCAGGAACTTCCTGATCAGTTCTCCCACTGATAAAAGACTGCAAGACCTCCTTATACATAAATCCATCCTGCCCAAAGGAGCCCACAACTCATAACAGCTCTCCCAATGCCAAGTCATCAAAGCCTCTTCAAAGAATCACAAAAGTAGAGAATTTCAAACCTGGAAGGAAATGCAACCAGCTAGACCAAGACTTTTTGTTTACTGGTGAGAAACCTGAGCGGAATAGAAGCAAAAAAATCCCACTCGAGTGAGGAATACCCTGAGTTGAGACGAACTGTTTTGACCCTCAGTTCAGTACTTTTTTTTTTACTACAGGGAACTGGAAATGCATTTTACTGTCGTCATTATCATCGTAATTGTTATTATGTTCCCACATATTTTAGATTTCTTCGTAAGGCTCACTGTTTTTCATGCTATTGTAATAACAAAACCTGGACAGTCTGTGTAAAAAAGACTACTACATTTGGCTCAAAGGGAAGCTGAATTTCAGAAATTAAGTTACATATAACTTTGAAGTATTTGGGAAAAGACCTAACAGAAAGTAGTTGCATTGTTCATCCCAATTTAAGAACATTGGATAAATGCAAATATATGAATGAATGACCAAAACACGAATAAAAAAGATGAGATTATTGATATAAAAGCATTTTTCCAAGCTGTGCAGTTTTTCTCCAAAAAAGATGTAATTTAGTGCTTTTATGTGTCTGTTTATAGGTTTTAAGTGTTAAAATCTGGTGTTATTTTAAAAACCAAGAGTAGTGAATATTTCTAAAATCAGATTTGAAAAATAAAATCTGATTTCTAAAAAGTTTAGAAACACTAAGGGAATTTTTGAATGAAATATTATGGGATAAACCTAGAAAACACCACCTGTTGGCTTAATAATAAACCCTGGGATATAAGTGATATTTTAACCAATCTTTCTGTAATTATCTTTTTTTTTTTAATTTGTTAAGGTCAAGGCAAAAAAATTATTATTTACAAGGACACTCTACTAATCCTTTCTGTTTTCCTGTTCACAAAGGCAAAGAGATACATTATCAATTGGAAACAGCTCACTCTCTTTCCGTAACTAATGTCTGATCTTTAGCAAATGGCATTGTGATGTCATTGAAATGGGTATTGGACAAGGTACCAATTGATTTATTGATTTTCCTTCTTCAAAGGCCTTTGGGAATTGGGGAGAAAAGGGAAAAGCATAAGGCTGGCTGAGATGTGCAATACTTAGTCTATCACAGACACACAAAAATTACATTTGGCTGATAAAATTGACAATTCAGAAGAATTGCTTACAGAAATTCATAATGGGATGATATTGAGACACTCAACTAATCAACTTGCCTTCCCCCACTTTGTCATTTTATTTGCTCCTCCAATTTCAACCTTTTAAATAGAAGTCAGAGAACACCAAGTTTTCAGTTAGCCCATAGCAATAGAAGCAGAAGGAAAAGAGGGGGTTGACAGGCAAGGGAACAGAATACACACTCTTGCTTCAAACACACAATTTCATAAATTCTGAACTAGGGACCTATCAGTTTGGCGGCACCCCTCAAGACTAGCACTTGCTGTGAATCTCACAAGGGATCTCCGTGGTCCATGAGCTGGATCGACTTCCTGCTTGGAGGGTCTCTGAGAGGCTCCTGTGGCCTAAACCTGAGATGGTTCACAGCATGGCAATAAAGAAAATAAGGCTGCTCTGATTGTCTTTGTTTTTTTGTTTTTTGTTTTAAGAGAATTTCAAAGCAGGACTCCTTTCAGCCTCAATCACTGAACCAGTTTTTAAGGAGAAAGGCTTAATTCGAGTTCTGTTAAAAATGCTAACAACAGACAAGAGAAACTCTGCATTGTAACATCTGCCTAGGAATTACCACATACAACAGTATCTACAGCAAAGCTGAGAATGTATGAATAAAAACAAACCTCAGACTTCCTCTCCCTTGGCACTCCGTATGGGTGAACTGCATTACATAGCAGGGAAGATTTACTATAATGCATCCCAAGCACAACTGCATATTAGCTACTTTGTTTTTCCTGTTTCCTACCCCCACTCCAAGAAGAATTGAGTATCTTTGCCTTCCAGAGCTTTTCTATTCATTTAGCTCAATCTCTGGGTTTAAAAAAAAAAAATTTTTTTTTAGCACCACCATCTAGGAAATCCCTACTCTCCAGGGCAAGTTGACTGTTCTCTGCCTGTGTCTGCTGGAAGAAGCAGAAGTGTATGGTGAAGAGAGATCTCCCACCAGGAGAAGGGCTTGCTTCCAGAACATGTGGTTCATTTTACCCCATTCATTCCCCACACCCCTTGAGGCTAGATTCTAGGCATCCCCTTCTCTAGGAGGAGGAAAGATCTAGAACACTGTCTGCACTCCTCTACATACCCTAGGGAAGGCTGGTGGTGAAGATGTTGGGTAGGCAAGTATGATGAAGGGGGAAGGAGATCTATGACCACCCTTAAGAGGTTGTCAGTATATGCCTGGAACTAGTGCAGGAGGCTATTCTCTTTAAATTATTAAATTTATTCAAACACTAGTATCCATCTTCGTGTAATGTAACTTTAATGACTATTAAGGTTTCTTAAAATTTCTATACATACCGGGGGTATGAAACACTATACCTCAGGATTTTAAACCTACAGGGTAAGTAAATTCTGTCTTGCCACTTACTAGCGGTGTAAGCTTGGGGAGATTAACTTAACTTTCTGAGCCTCAGTTTCCTTATCTGTCAAATGGGCATAATGCCAACAGCCACCTCAGGAAATTGTGATGATTATGTAAGTTGTTTAGACCAATTCAAACAGTTCCTGGTACAAAGTAAAAGTGCACTAAATGTTATATTATTATCTGTGCAAATTGCTGGCCCAGTGGTTGCCTCCCCATACCCATTTTAAATCACCCTGCAAATTACTGAATATAATAAGAAATTGAAGACTGGGTCTCATTGTTCTTTTAGATTGATTTTTTTCTTAGACAAAATAGCTCAAAGAATCCTGTTATTTCATCATCAACAAATATTGTTTTTCTGAATTTTATTAAGCATCTCTCCAGCACCCTTTCTTCCCCTTCCAGAGGTTTCTCGGCTAGATGGGGTACACAGGAGGTTAGCAGGACTGTCTGTGAGAGGCCGTTTCAAAGTCTTTGATGGAAGGCTGTGCTGAGGAATGTGGAACTTTTCATCATAAATTCCGTAGATGTGACATTATGTTGGCTCCGGGTAAAGAAAAAGAGACTTAGAGATTGTGTCCTCTGGTATGATTCTTGCTACAAAGACACAGGTATTCTACCAAATGGGTAAGAAGACCCTCACTTACCGAGAAACATCTCTCTGACTCTTCTGCATTAAACTTGTACTGTGACCAATATTGCTTTATTTGGTGTTGACAAAAATATAAAACACTATTATTCCTTTCCCTATTACAATGAACTATTTTTATAAAAAAAGAAAAGGTGGGGGAAAGTTTACACCTTATGAGTTAGGCCATGTTCTCCATCCAGTTCATAAATTCCCAGGCTGTTCTCATTGGGATCAGATTTTCCTCTGGACTGTGTTCTTTTATCTACTTCAAGAGCCTACCAGCCCCAGGAGGGAGCAGTGAAAAAGCAGATGCATTCAGAAAGCAGCAATGCCAAGCCATTCTTTCCACTTACCTGGAAGACCAGACTCAAAAACCAGGGAACTCTGCGTGAAGCCTCAAAGGAGCTAACTCTTTAGCCTTTAGCAAAAGCAGAACAGATTGTAGGAATTACAGTTAAAGACCCACTTCCTCCCTCCTACTGCTCTGCCTGTCTTTTCCTGAGGATTTCTCAAAGTCCACAGGCTAAGCCAAATCAACTGTCTACCTGCTTTTTATACACCTGGTCTACAATTGCCTTTGAATTGAGATATACATATTAAAGTGCAAGAAATTGGGAGACCCAGGAAGAGGGCTTCAGAAGGGAAACACACAAGGCACTGTTCTGTCTGGTCTCTCTTTGATTCAATGCTTTGTCCTTTGTGAGCTCTGCCTAGATATTTACATCAGTTTGAAACATTCAGACAATAAAATTTCAATGACCTACTAGGCTCTGTTCACTCCCACAAACCAAACAGAAAGGTTTGCTTTTTACTAATCAATACTGCTATGCTACGGCTCCAGAGAAGACGCCAAGCTGGGAACCCCTGTACCCAAGTGAGAACCATCAGGCCCTTCTAGGCCAATTGGGTTATTGCACACTAAAGCCCAACCATGGAGCCTGAGTCAGCAACTCTCTCACTCTTTTCCTTCCCATCTGTAAAACAGCCATTTGTTTTTATTATTTTTGTGTTTATGTTCTGTCCTGGGGGAAGGGAGAAGGAAAAGAAAAAGGGTGTGTGGGGAATCACCACCAAACTGGATTGATTGAAAGGTTCAGGCCTCTGCTGACATTGGGGACCTCAAAACACAGGTCACAAGATTTGATTCAGTTCAGCAAATATATGGAGAATCTACTGATTCGTTCCTTTTATTGCTCACCTATCTTCTATCTTAAGGAATGATGAAAACATCAACCACAAACATAATAGTTATGAATGATAGAAGCACCTCCCATGCATCCTCTCATTTAATTTTCACAACAATACTATGACATAGGTACTGTGAGTATCCTCATTTCACAGAGGAGAAGAAGGAGTTCAGAGAGGGTAATTGGTGCAAGGTCACACAGTCAATTAGGGGTGGAGCTTAACTAGCAGATAAGAGCTACTCAGACTTTCTCTCTATCTAGTTCTGTCATTAGCTTAACAGTGAGAGGTCAGAAATGAGTTTTTGTGCACATGGCTTTGTGTAAAGGCACCATTCAGCCATCTTTTTGAACTGTGTTTGTGAGCCAGGAACTGCCCCAGGCACATTAAAAAATATATCATGTGCAAGAGCTTACAGTCTAAGATCAACACTAATATGCCCATACCCTACGTGACCACGCAGAAAAATTACATGAGTAAGCAAACAGAGATTTTATAGACCATATGTATTAAGACATTAGTTCATGTTGTGCAGTGACAACTGCCAAGGGAGCAGCATATTGAGAAAGCCAGGCCTCAGAGGAACTGGGAAGATGCTTCACTATCTGATGGACACATTTGGGGCCTGCTTCTTGGAGTCCCTGGATGGCACAAATGGTTTTTGTTTCACTATGAGTTGAAAAGTTGGCAGTTTGAATCAACCTAGCGGCACCTTGGAAGAAAGGCCTGGTGATCCACTTCCAAAAGATCACAGCCATGGAAAACCCAGTGGAGTACAGTTTTACTCTGACACATATGGGGTCACCACGAATCAGAATTGACTCCATGGCAACTCTTTTGTTTTTTTATTTTCTTGGAGGAAGAGGTACCTCTGATGTTGATAAAAATGAGACAAGTGAATAAAGCTGTCCACAACGGTAAGAGAAGGAACTTGGAGTGGACAGTTCAAAGCCTGCTAAGGAAGTGACATGGTCTCACCACAGCAGTGGTCAGAAAAGCCAACAGAAATCAAAGGGAGAGTGGTTGGCTGGCAAGTCAAGGCAAAGTTGATGTTTTTCAAGGCCACATAGTCCCTTACTGATGCCCCAAATCTCACCATTAGCTTTTTATTTCTCTGTATTCATGACCACCAACTCCATGAAATCCTTCTGCGAATATTTTGTAGGAAGAGTGACACAGTGCTGAGAAAGGTACCATATTAAGTCCTTCAGCTAAGATGTGAATAAAGTCCTCAAGATATATTATAAACTGACTTCCTCTAACGCATTTAGAACTATGTCAGGTGGTTTAAGGAAAGCAAGGGATTTATAAGACCTCTGTCTTGTCCTCAAGGAACTTGGAGACCAGTTAGCAACTACCAAAAGGACATCATCAGTTTTCTAAACGTTGAGGTTCCTGGGTGGCACAAACTGTTTGAGCTCGGCTATTAACTGAAAGGTTGGTGGTTTGAACCTACCCAGCAGCACCTTAAAAGAACGGCCTAGTGACCTACTTCCAAAAGATCAGAGCCACTAAAAGTCCTAAGGAGTACAGCTCTACTCTGAAACACATCGGGTGGGAATCAACTTGACAGCAACAAGTTTGGTTTTTGCTTTTATGTAGAGATGTAAATAAAACTTCAAGAAGTAACAGACAAGTTTAAGAATGAAAATAGTCCAAAAGGGTGAAACCTCAACTAGGTCCAGAGAAATGGCTAAGACATAAACGGGCTGGGAAGACAGGGTTTGTCAGGAGCAGGGTGCTGTAGGAAACTGGCCAGGCTTTTGTTCTGGGTCTAGGTTAAGGAAATGAGGGCGAGAACACTTGGCAGCTAGACTGGGGCTGTGTATGGAGGCCCCAATATTGCCCCAAAGGCTATATAGACTTGGTGAAGAAGAACCGAGAGCCACAATAGCTCCCAACCCCTTCCCGCCAACTTTTGAGGCATTTAAAACTAACTTGTCTTTTTATTATTGTATGACTGTACCTGTTCATTGTCAAGGCTTTTAAAAGCACAGATGAGAAAAAGAAAAACACCAACTCTAACAAAAAAGAAAGTAAAAAGGAAAATATAATATAACTGTAATTTCTGTCCTTGGTAAATTCTGAGGCAAAGAAGGATAATAATGAAAAGGATTTTGGAGAATTATCATATACACTTATATGCAGGATGAATTTGAAGAAAGAAAGATGAGTGCAAGATGACCAGTTAGAAAGGTAGCAGGATGACAAGCCTGTCTCAGAATCCTGAGGGCCATGCCCAGGACAGCAGCAGTGGGAATGAGGATGAAAGGATGCATCTGACAGACCTCCCAGGGGAGGAATTCACCATCAGGCATTCTTCTCTGATAACCGAGTGGCTCCGAGTCCTCCCAGCCTATTGGAGTCCTATCCCTAAAGCATAGCTACTGGAATCCTTGCCTGAATTTTCCTACCACAATCATTTTCTTCCAGAGCCTGGGTGATGCAGAATCTCTGAATCTAGTTTGATCTCAGTTTGGTGGGCCCAAAGTAAGCCGAAAAGCCAAGAGAGTGCCAAAGTCATTCTAGAAATCATTATCGGCTTAAAGGGATCCTGGAAACCATTTTCCAGCTTTTTAGAAAAGCCTTCTTGGATCCAGAAACTTGGACAGACCTCCTGAAGCCTTCTCCAAGCTGAGCAAGTGTAGAGAGCTCCTGGGAGGGCCATGTGCTGGACAGGTATCTCCTTCAGGGAAGGGAATGCAACAGCAAAATGTCTAGAGAAGCATCCATAATTCGTAAATCACAGAGCATTTCCTTGTTTATTCTCTCCTCCCCCATCGGCAAACCACCTTTCTCAGTTGCTTCGAGGTTCTCCTACTCATCTTGCAGCCCTGCTTACAGTTGCAATTCTTCCACTCTTTCTATAACCACCAGCAACCTCCTTGCCTCTAAATTAGTTTTGAATCCTAAGCCAGAGAGATGATACTTCCGTAGTCATTTTTTTTTTTCTATGAAAATGAAGTGGATAGATCTTCAGAAATATTTATGTTAACAGCAATTCCCATTGCTGTAACAGTACGGGCTTGTGACAGACTTCAGATTTTAATCTAATATTATTCTCCCGGGTTTTTATCCAGTCACGTGACTGCCCAGCTGATGCCTACAGGCTCCCTTGTGGCCAGGTGTGCTCATATGACTAAGTTTTGGCCAATTAAATGAGTGATGAGTGCTTCTCCCCTTCTTAATTTTAAAAGAATGAGGTATGCACTTTCTGGTTCCATCTGTCTGAGAAAATGTAAGAACTGGAGCAGCCACTTTGAATTTAGAGATGAGATTCAGAGATTGAGAATGGCAGACTGTCCTGCTAGTTCTGTATTGTCTACCTCTAGACTATTACATGAAAGAAAAACAACTCCAATCCTCCCTAAGGCCTGCTAATTGGGAGTCTTTGTTACATCACCTAGTCTGTACCTCAACTAGTTTTGTCCTATTTTATTTGTAGGGAAACTGAGAAGTCAAATAACTTCCTTAATATCATTCATATAATCCTTTATCGGAAACCCTGGTGGCGTAGTGGTTAAGTGCTATGGCTGCTAACCAAAGGGTCGGCAGTTCGAATCCACCAGGTGCTCCTTGGAAACTCTATGGAGCAGTTCTACTCTGTCCTATAGGGTCACTATGAGTCGGAATCGACTTGACGGCACTGGGTTTGTTTTTGTTTTACGTAATCCTTTATCACAGCAGAATTAATAAACAGGGAGTTGCACAGGTGTGCAGAAGACTTAGGAGGCTTGGAGGAGGCCACACAGTGTATGGAATAAATTCTGACCTGGAAGTCAGGAAATCTGGATTCTAATAATAATAATCAAAACCCCAAAACCAAGCTCATTGCCATCCAGTCAATTCTGACTCATAGAGACCCTATAGGACAGAGTAGCACTGCCCTATAGGGTTGCCAAGGAGCTGCTGATGGATTCAAACTGCCCACCTTTTGGTTAGCAGCCTGAGCTCTTAACCACTGCAGCACCAGGGCCACAATAATAATAGCAGTAATTGCAGCTACCAATTATTGAATGTTTGCTATGGGCAGGTGTATGTAAATGCTTTGCACTTAGTATCTCATTTAATACAACAACTCTTTGCAGTAGATATTATTTTGCCCCTATTTTACAGATGAGGAGCCTGAGATCAGAAAAGCTAAATAACTTGCCCAAAATTACAGAGCAAGTAGTCGGCAGAGTCCAGATTTGAAGCCAGATCTGATTCCCATGGCCTGTTTTCTTGACTAAGATATTGCCCCTTCCCTGCCATCTAGTTTTTATCCTAGGTCACTGTTAGGTAGGTGACCATTGGCAAGTAATTCCCCATCTCTGGACCTCATTTTCTTTATTTGCAAAATGAAGGGATTGAATAGGACCACCTCTTGGGTCCCTTTTAACTTCATTACTCTTTGAATAACCGTGGTTCTAGGTTTGGCTGGGCACTGATTTGCTGGGATCTAGGTAAGCAGCACGAAGCCCTGGTGGTGCAGAGGTGAAGCGCTTGGCTGCTAACCAAAATGTCGGCGGTTTGAATGAATCACCTGCTCGGTGGGAGAAAGATGTGGCAGTCTGCTTCTGTAAAGATTTTGGCCTTGGAAACCCTATGGAGCAGTTCTACTTTGTCCTATGGGTCGGTATGAGTCGGGATCCACTCCACAGCAATGGGTTTGTTTTTTTTTTTTTTTTGGTTTCTGTCCTGAAGTAGTAGGCTCCCAGCACCCTCTGCTGGGCTCTGCCTGAAGCTCAGAACCTCCCTCTGTAGAGGAACTGGCTGAACCTTTTCAGCGTGCTACCAGGGATGTTGCCTGAGGGACTTAAATGGAGGCACTGACTTCAAAGGCATTCCTGCTAAGTGGAAGGCAGTGCTCCAATTATACCCCTTCCCTAGATCCCCAAGTGGCAGCTTTCCAAATCTTGACATCTAAGCCCTGTAAATTATTTTCCTGATATCTAAGGGGGACAGAATTGTTTGAATCTAGGAAGCTGCAGACTGTCACTCATCCCCTGCCCCTCCTCGGGGGCCCTCTCAGCACAAGAAGAAGCCAGGAAGGACCAGAAGCCAACTTATGCAATTAGATCTTCCATGATACGTCTTCAATTTTATCACTTAACAGCTTTCAAATGCTGGTCAATGCAACCTTTTTTTGGTTTCTTAGCTATAACATATGGATAAAAATCTATACATGCCTTGCTTGTCTCACAAGATGTTGTGACAATAAAAAGTGATAATTTGTTGAAAAGGACATTGAAAACTGTAAACTACTGTGCAAAATCTGGTTATTCCTGCTTTGATATCAGCGTCTATGCACCGATCCACAGATTTAATTTAGGGAAACAATAAACAGGTTCTTAGAAATCAAATGTATTTTCTGTTGTTTTAAGCCACCCAGTTTTTGCGGTACTTCTTTATGACACTCCTATGAAATTAATACACCCTCATTTGTCAAAAAAAAAAGAGAGGACTGAATTGTGGTCTTCACCCTAGAAATCCCTTCCCCACACACTCAGGAGAGCTCCAAGGTAACCATGGAGGTCAAACAATGCCCAATCCATAGAACCAAAAGAATCATAGAATATTATTCTCCCAAGCTTCACCGGGAACTGGAGCTCACACCAAACACCTCAGTAATCTATGCAGTAGATTATACATGTAGAACCTGGGATCAGAAAGTGTAAGGGTCACTTTAGAAGCTAATTTTAAACCAAATCTAGGTGGAACCATAGGTATATGAGCCTCATCTCTACTCCATTCCTCTGGGAGAGGAGTCAACATGAGGGAAGTCAACCAACCAATTCAAAACAGATCAGTGGGAGAGTTTTTGTTACTCCGCCTGCATTGAAGCCACTCTTTCCTCCTAGTGACATTTCTGTCTTTGAATTCTCATTCTTTTGGCACCTCTGCCCAGGCACATGATTTCAGCATCCTCTAGGGTGGGGTCTGTCCTCCTAGATACTAGAGCAGTGCCCAACAGAAATACATTGCCACACATGCAATTTAAAATTCTCCAGTAGCTGTATTTTTAAAAAAGAGCCTGGGTGCCACAACAATTAAGCCCTCAGCTGCTGAGCAAAGGTTGGTGGTTCGAACCCATCCAGCAACTCCTTCCCAAGACCTGGAGATTTGTTTCAATAAGGATTACAGCCAAGAAAACTCTCTGGGACAATTCTACAGTATCATATGAGGTCACTATGAGTTGAAATTGACTTGATGGCACCCAATAACAGCAACAACATATTTAAAAAAATAAAAACAGGTGATATTAATTTTAATAATATATTTTATTTAACCCAATATATCAAAAGTTTTTTACATTTCAAAAAATTATTAATGAGATATTTTACAATTTTTTTCCCTCATTCTCTTTGTCGTTAGGTGCCGTTGAGTCAGTTCTGACTCATAGCAACCCTATGCACAACAGAACGAAACACTGCCTGGTCCTGCACCATCCTCACAATTGTCACCATGCTTGAGCCCATTGTTGCAGTCACTGAGTCAATCCATCTCTTTGAGGGTTTTCCTCTTGTTTGCTGACTCTCTACCAAGCATAATGTCCTTCTCCAGGGACTGGTCCCTCCTCATAACATGTCCAAAGTATGTGAGATGAAGTGTTGCCATCCTTGCTTCTACAGAACAATCTGGCTGTACTTCCTCCAAGACAGATTTATTCGCTCTTCTGGCAGTCCATGGAGTATTCAATATTCTTCACCAACTCCATAACTCAAAGACATCATTTCTTTTTCAGTCTTCCTTAGTCATTGTCCAGCTTTTGCACTCATATGAGGAGATTGAAAATATCATGTCTTGGGTCAGGTGCACCTTTGTCCTCAAGGTGACATCTTTTCCTATTGAACAGTTTAAAGAGGTCTTTTGCAGCAGATTTGGCCAATGCAATATGTCGTTTGATTTCTTGACTGCTGCTTCCATGGGTGTTGATTGTGGATCCAAATAAAACGAAATCCTTGACAACTTCAATCTTTTCTCTGTTTATCACAATGTCACTTATTGGTCCAGTTGTGAGGATTTTTGTTTTCTTGATGTCGAGGTGTAATCCATCCTGAAGGTTGTGGTTTTTGATCTTCATCAGCAAGTACTTCGAGTCCACTTCCAGCAAGCAAGGTTGTGTCATCTGCATATTGCAGTTGTTAATGAGTCTTCCTCCAGTCCCGATCCTGCATTCTTCTTCATATAGTCCGGCTTCTTGGATTATTTGCTCAGCACATAGATTGAATAAGTAGGGTAAAAGGATATAACCCCAATGCACACCTTTACTGATTTAAAACAGGTGTATATTTTATGTTTACAGCATATCTCAATTCAGCCCAGCCGAATTTTGAGTGCTCAAGAGCCACATGTTGGCTGGTGGCTACTGGGTTGGAGAGTATAATACTAGAGTGTGTCACAGCCATGCATAAACGTCTTCACTCCTTTCTTTTTCTATGGCCTCAAAGCCAAGCTTCCAGGGCTTCCAAAGTGCTAGCCTGATAGAAATTGTCTGTGGTTCAATGTTAAGAAGAGGGAATTCGAGGCGTTGAGCCTTCCTACGCTTTCTTTCTCACAAGGTTCTTCCTCTCCTCCTAGTGACTTATGTATTTGAATGGGAGTGGCTTCACCCAAAAAAGTGCTAATAAGGTGAGAATTTCGGGTCAAGTTGGGGGAGATCGTGGAAGATGTGTTGGGGTTATGGGAATACCTTGCGGGGCTCTTCAAAACAAAAGGTGCAGGCAGCTACCTATCTCTTCTGAGTACAGTGGCCAAGACAAGTGATGGGGGTGAGGAGAAGAGGGCTCTGGTGTGGTAGGTGCAGGAGTGTGGTGGGGTGGGGCATGATTTAAGGATGGCAAAGTTAGTGAGTGTAACCACCTCTGGTATTTCTTGTCACTCGATTTAATTCAACAAACATGTGTTGAGTACTCATCAAGTGTCCAGCTAATAGTGAAAACCCTAAAAATAGGGGCCATTGTTTCCTCATCTTTATATGGTCAATATTTCAGCTGGTGAGTGTATACAATTTCAGCTAAAAGGAAAAGAAATGTGATGTTTTCATTTTCCTGTGTGGCTTTTTTTCAGGTAAGTAAACACGGCATTTGGGAGGCATTCTCAAACACTGAAATCCACTGGTGGACTTCAGTGCCTACTTTGGAGCTCTCCTGGGTGTGCGTTCAAGAAATTCCAGGGTGAAAGCCACAATCTGACCTCCTTTTTTGACAAAGAGGATGTATTAGCTTCTGCTGTAGCAAAGTATTAGTTTCTGCCATAGCAATGTGGCACAAAAATGGGTAACTTAAAACACAAAAATTTATTATCTCTCAGTTCTGCAGGCCAGAAGTCTGAAGTCAAGGTACCATGCTCTTGAGCAGGGCCATCCTCTCTAAAAGCTCTAGGAGAAGATTCTCTTTTGTCTCTTCCTAGTTTCTGGTGCTCCCTAGAAATCCTTGGCTGTCAGAAATATCCGGGCTCTTTCTCTGTTTTCTCATGGCCATCTTCCCTCTGTCTCTCCTTGTTATAAGGGACACTACTCAGATTGGACTAGGACCCATCCTACTCCAATATGACCACATGTTAACTCAACAGAGAACATCTTCAGAGCCCCTATTTCCAAACAAGATCACATTCATAGGTACCAGGGGTTAGGATGTCAATATGTCTTTTTTGGAGACACAGTTCAATTCATAACAGAGGGAACTGAGGTTACCAGTTCCCGGATATAGCTATAAAGAGATTTTTACAATCACCTCATTCGGAGAAAGTGTGGGGAGTAGTCAGGCAATTTGTAGAATTTTAACAGAGCCTAGTCCAGTCCACTCGACAACAACTGGTTTTGGTTTTAGTCCAGTTTGTTTTAAAAGGCCCCTGGCAGAGCTCTAGGCTGGGCTATAGAAAAGAGAGACTTAAGGAAAAAAGAAAACCATCAACAATCCCTGTATAGGGGAATCCAAGTGGCCAAAGGGGACTTCTGTACTTTTAGAAATGCATCTGCAGCTTTCAATCAATGCAGTTTGCCAAGCTTCTTGGATCATTTTGTAAATTATAAAAATCACTAAGTTAAAAAATAACATAATTTATCTAAGCAAATCCATAAAGCATCCCATACAGTACTTTGTAGCATATTGCAGAGAAACCTGGAGCAAACAACTTGTTGGCCTGGGACACTTCCCCGGTAAACACAAACTGGAACTTCTTTGAAAACCAGAGATGTCTGGTTATCTCACACGTGGTCCAAGTGAACAGTCCCCAGTGAGGAATGGAGTGTGCCCCAAAGGTTCATTTGTAAACCTATTGTTGGAAACCTCAAACACATTTTCCCAAACACTATTGTTGATTAGGTTTCCAGCTTATCCAGGAGGTCTGTTTAACCCACTCCCCACCCCACCCCACCCCCCAGAAAAGCCCAAATCAGTTTCGTTTGAATCAGTTTTGCCTCATGGCTACCCTGTGTGTTTCAGAGTAGAACTGTGCTCCATAGTGTTGTCATGGCTGTGACCTTTTGGAAGCAGATCACCAGGCACTTTTCTGAGGAGCCTCTGGGTGGGTTAGAGCCACCAACCCTTCGGTTGACAGCCCAGCTTTATCTGTTTGCACCACCCAGGGACCCCGGTTTAACCCACAGCACTGCTGAAATATAACTTTATGATGACAAATAGTAAAACGCTCTGTCATTGCCACACTAGGAATAAGGGTTAAGAAATGGAAAAATAGCTTGACATTCAGAATAAAAGCTGAGACCTGAGAATTAGTGGGTATCCCCCTTTTAGGGGTTCTCTTCCTCCCATCAGCCTAAGGGAGAACTGGTCCATCACCTGCCAGGTCTCCACACAACTGGGAGTCTGTGACTCAGAGTCCCTGCCCGACTGGCAGCTGGATTTGGGTCTGTTGCCCCCAACACCCCATCCCTCATTGCCTTTCGTCTTTACTCCCAGGTGATGAAAGAAAGAATTGAATTACATAACAATGTTTCTCTCCCTAGCTTTTGTCACCTGATGAATTCAGTTCCCTCCCCAACACTGCCCCCTTCTGGGGGAGGGAGCTTTCTCCCTAAATTACTGTCCTGCTTAAGCTTGCCTCCTTCCTTGAATGAATTGCAGAATTGAATCCCTTTAGAAAAGACAACCAGACCACGAAAGGGAAAAAAGAAGCCCTTAAATTATTTTCTGTGTTAGTCTTTTACCTAAATAGGGGAAGGGGGAACCAAAAGGGTTGGTGTTGGGGTCCCTCAACTGAAGGAATAGAGCAGGTGAGTGAAAGAATTATGGGAAATTCAGGTTGTTCAATAATGAAATATTTATGAGTATTAAATTTAATATCAATGAAGTTGACACAAGACTACATGTTATAAGTATTTAAAAAATATTTGTTAATTTCAGTGTTAGAGCATTCTCTTCACATATGGAAGTAAACAGTTTTTTCAGATGTGGAATCTTTTTGGCAGGCCACAGGAAAACTCAAAAGCCCGTAGGATTGTGCCCATGGTCAAGTTTTCCTAGCCTTCTGCAACACAACATAATTATAAGAGTGACCATTGGGCTTGTCGCTGATGGATATTAGCTTTAGTCTCTGTCCTGTCAAGATATAACTAACTTCACAATTTTAGGATATTTTCATGTTTTACTACCAACATCTGGTAGCACCTAATAAGACAGAGAAGAAAAACTAGCAATATATAGAAACATTAAGGTGAACTACCTTTAGGCTTGCCCACCAATTCAACTTAAATTATCCATCTTAGGGAAGCACTTGCAAATGTATACAAAAAAGTAGGTACAAGGATACTCACTGTAGCATCAGAAACGGTTTACCCAATAAGCAAGGTAAGCATGTGCTTACCTTGGACATCAACAAGATAGGAACACTAGTTGTCCACAGCAAAGACCAGTAAATGCCAGCGGGCAAGACACAAGGAAAAGTGAGTGCTACAGTGGAAGGGAAATAGCAGGGCACTAAACGAAATTGACACCAGCTCCAGTGAGCAAGAATGAGCTGGCTGGAAATAAAGTTCCCCAGGGTCTCAAGGGTGCCCAAGCACAAGGTTACTTAAGCTATGAAGCCCCTACCTCTTAAACACCTTCACTGACATCTGTCTCCTACGGTCTCTTTCCCTGTAATTGAAACTCCTTATCTTGGAGGGTCTCTTGTGAGTATACTCTTTTTTTCTAATACACAAGAGGTGGGGGTGGGCTCTTGGGTCTAACTCTTGCTACCTTCACCCAATAGGAAAGTGAATCCAACATGATTGGTTACTGGGCTAGGACAGGCTGTATTAATAGATAACAAGTCTCTCATCCATTTTGAGAGAAGGATCTTGTAACATCCATGTCTGCTGATATAATAACTCCAGCCAGGAGGGCCAGCAATGCTCTTTGCCATAATACAAACACAAGGGTATGCTCTTGTGCATGTCTTGGTAAACAACAAATGGAAACTCCAGACCTAGATAACATGCAAAAGTGAGGGAACTTGAATAAGTCAGCCATTGCAATAAATTCAATCAAGTTACTTTTTAACTGCACTTACATAGTTATGTCCTAAGTTTTGTAAACAATAATATTTATAACTTTAACTTTAAAATATGTTTGGCATACATGTGAAGACAATCTAGCATACATTTAATATAACACTGACATGGGCAATAATTTAATATGATACTAACATAGCAAACATCCAAAAAATACTGGAAATATTAATATTTATCTAACATGAAAAGTTTAATTTATATATCAAGTGAGTTTCATTTTTTTATTGTCTGTTGTGTGGGACACAGTGATTGATATTACTCTATATTTGCTAATAAACAAGGTATTAGGCACATTAATAAAAAAGTTATTATTTTTTTATTAATGTAAGAGGACATAAAATTTAACATTTATTTACTGTGCAAAATATGTCTCTGTTTTGCAATGAAGAGTGTGTTTCTAAATTTGTCTTCCAAGAAAGCAACAAAGGGTGTTTATCAGAAATTATATTTACATTTTATCAGAATATTTATATATCTCCCTGTACAGAAATTGAACAATTCCTTGAGGAAATAAATTAAATGAATATTTGGGTAATAAAAATTATATACACATATTTTGTTTTCCATTTCCTTTCAGACTGACTCTCTTTTAAGAAACTGATTGATATCGTTTTGACTCTCGAAACAAACTTGCTTGTGGAGAGAAGTGGTGCTATTGTTTCATCAACTATGTATGTAGCTCCATATGGAAGTTGAACAATTCCACGAGGAAAAAAAACGTATGTTTTATGCATTTTGTATACAATAAGGATATTTTCCTTTTCATTTCAGACTGATTGGGTATAACATTACGTTCAGTACTCTCTTGTTGAACACGTAAGAATACACCAGCTACACTATAATCACGTAACTTATGAGGTATCTTGTCCTGTCCTGTGCAAAGCTAACCAGCTCCAGTGCGTGAGAATCTTCACATTCAACATACCCTTGTGTTAGTATCATGCTCTTTGCAGTCACTCTCACCCCCGTTGAGTGTCAACAGCAGTCCAATGAACTGTGAAAAAACAGCATCGAAGGATGGACAGCGGGTGCACAAGTGTTTAAATATTATTACAAGACAAAAAACACTTGTGGAGATCTACAAAAGGCTTGCAAACAAACATTGCACCACAAACAATTGAAATTATTTCTGGCTGCCTTGTAAGCACTATTTCTTTTGGCTATCTCAGACCTGAAGAACAAAATGACATGTTTCAAATCAATTTTTTAAACTAATTTTCAAATATAAATATTTGTGTTAATATCCTAATTCAAACATAAATTTTCTTTGATAAGTTTTACTTGTTTTATAAATTTTATTGATTTTCAATTATTCAAAAATTTCCACTACAAATCTAAAAAGTGACACAATTTTATATCCAGGTAAAAATGAAACGGCAACAACTAAGTGCAGCATGAAAACAAAAGCTCTCGGAAGATGAAAAGAGAAGGATTTGTGAATTCCTAAAGACAGTTCCAAAATTACCTTCCTTTTTAAAACGGAATGAATCAGAAGAGTCTTCTTCTATTGCACACTCAAGTTTAGTGGGTACAAATCGTTGTTCTAGTACCGCTAATGCTGCAATTACTAATAACGATACATCTATTCCTTGCTGTGGTAAAAATAATAATAATAATAATGGTGTAGAAAGTGAAGCTATTTTAGAATCTGAAACTGTCACATCTGCATGGTAAACAAGCCAGAATATATTTCTAGGGTGCAAAGATAATGGTGAAAATTATAAGAGGAAGTGGGTACTGTATTCTCCATCAGTCAGCTCTGTGTATTGTTTTGTTTGCAAAATAATCAGTCTTAAATAATTTAATTCTGATTTCTGATGGATGGATTTAGCAATTTGTACAACACGAATACGACTGATAAACACGAAAACAGTTCAACTCACAGAGATTATACATTGCCTTATTTAATTTTGTCTTAACTCATGAACTGGAAACACAAATCAGTGAAGAAAGTCAGTATTGGCAAGCCATTTTGCAATGCGCTGTTGCTGTCACTGTAACAATTGCTGAATGTGGACTATTTTTTTGAGGCAGAAATGAAGTGTCTGAGTCTCCTCAAAATGGAAATTTTGGGGGTTTACTTGAACTTGTTGCTCCCTTTGATCCATGTTTAGCTGGCCACATCTTAAAATATGGTAACACAGGGAAGGGGAACCCATCATACATGTCTAAAATAATGCGTGAAAAATTAATAAACTTAGTAAGTGATAAAGGTAGATCAACTGTTTTCAGTGAAATAAATACAGCTCGATATTTCAGTGTGTCTCTAGATTCCAATCTTGATCTTTCTTATATAGATCAGGTAAGTATTATTTTAAGACACGTCATCTCTGACAGATGGAAAACCTGTCCAACAATTTATTACATTTAGTAGCTTAAAATTCATGCTGGTGAAAAAAATGTAAATCGAGTACTTCATTATTTCTGTGAAGTTTGAAAAATTTACTTTTCTAAGTGCAGGGGCCAGTCCTATGACAATGTTGTCAACATGTCAGTGTGTTTTAAAGGTATGGAATAGACAATTTTAGAACATAATGACTATGCCATTATCATACCATGTGCTGTGCATTCACTTACTCTCACAGGACACAGGACGGTAGATTGCTGTCTGGAAGCAGCTGACTTTTTTTCTACAGTCCAGTTACTCTACACATTTTTTGCCACCTTTACACACTGATGGGCAGTTCTTAAAACATATTTAGGTAATGATTGAGTATTAAAATGTCTTTGTAGTACACGTTGGGAAGCGCATGCCATAGCAACGTGTGCAATCCTGCAATTGTACGCTGAGATTCTAGATGCCTTAGAAAGTACAGACACAAAAAGGTGAAGAGAAGCTGAAAACATCGCCAATAAAACGCAAACACTAGAGTATGTATTGATGTTGCTTATGTGGAATAATATATTGTAGCATTTTCATTGGACGAGCCAGGCTCTCCAAGATTCAGAAGTAAATTTAAAGACATACTTGGATCTCTAGCAGTCATTAATAGGGTATTTACACACTTTAAGAGAAGGTTTTGGAAACTTTGAAAACACAACAAAACCAATACTGCCAAATACTGATTATCAGGCAGTTCACCATTGCAAAAGCATTACAAAGAAACAAGTAAATGACGGAAGTGCCCCAGGAGTATTAAGTGCCAGAGATCAACTTCATGGAACCACATTCTACACACTTGAATCTTGCATGAAAAGAAGGGCAAAGTGTATGAAGTTCTCTGAAATAGGTTTTCCTTCTTAAAGAATGTGGATATACCTGATGAAGCATGCATGAAGGCATTCAAGAACTTAGTGCAGGCTTATCCCGATGACTTAAATACAAACCTTTACGTAGAAATGTGACAATTTCATTCTTACATAAGAATTAAATTTATAGATTCAGGAAAGACAAATTTTAGTCATGTAGGCATGTATGATTCCGTGACAGAAAATAAAATACAATGCATACTTCCTAATGTTGAAATTGCTTTATGCTTATTCCTAACTTTAATGATTACAGACTGCATAATAGAATGCTCATTTTTGTCCCTAAAGAGATTCAAAAACCCTCAGAGTACAACAATGGTTCAAGAAAGACTCTGTTCATTATCCTTATTATGTACGGAAGTAGATATTGTTCGGCAGCTTAATTGTAAGAAAATCATTGAAGAACTTGTAAGAGCAAAGAACAGAAAGAAATGTTTTTAATTATAACACGTTAGAAATGAAAGATCTATATAAAAATGAAATACAGCTATTTGTTGTAATATTTGTTTTCTGATCATTAAATTTTCTTTTATGACATCTTTTCATTTGTTCATTTACAATTACAGCATTTATTTTGCCACAAGTATCAAAATTGAAGTATGAGTCGTTTAAAGCAAAGGTGAAAATCAATTTTTCATTGTGGGTGACCAACAGAATTTTATACTGATTGTTAAAACAACTAAGTTTGCTGACTCCTTTTCTCTCTGTAGAATATGTGGAATATTCTGTTTCTAGAAAATGTGGTATATAGTAAAAATCTTAGTATCCTGCACCTACTAAAAATTTTATAATCCAGTTAATCTCATTCTGCTAAAATGGCATACACAGTTTTGTGTTCAATTGCTAATATTATAGTGGCATTAAAAAAGAAGTTACAGCATGGATAGCTAAGACACACACCACACACACACAGATACATGTGTATACAGCTCACATATCCCACTTCAATGCATGAGTAAGCAGAGGAGGGGACAGCAGAGATTATCAGTATTTAGGGCCCTCACGTGTTTTAATTCAGCCCTGTATATAGTACTATTTATAATCCTGAAAACTTGGAAACAACCCAACTATCCATCAGAAGGGAAATGATTAAATAAAAAATACACATTTGCACCATAGAATACCATTCAATAGTTCAAAGAGAAAGATGTAGATTCATATTTACTGCTGTGAAAACCTTTAAAGAGAGATATTTCAATGAGAAAAGGTTTCAAAATAACCTGAGTCAAAAGATAATCCCGCATAAAATCATGCATTGTTTCTCTTCTTCTCTGTGTATGTATACATCCATATGTATGCTGTTGTTAGTTGCCTTTCAGTCAGTCCCTGACTCATCTCAACCCCATGCATAATGAAACAGAATGAAATGCTGCCCATTCACCTGCACTGTCCCCATGATTGGTTGGGGGATCAGACTGTTGCAATCCATAGAATTTTCATTGGCTCATTTTTAGAAGTAGATTGCCAGGTCTTTCTTCCTAGTAATCTTAGTCTTGAAGCTCTGCTGAAACCTTTTCAGCATCATGCAACACACAAGCCTCCACTGACAGGCAGGTGGTGGCTGTCCGTGAAGTGCATTGGCTGGAACTCAAACTGGGTCTCTTGCATGGAAGGTGAGACCACTGAACCACCAATACTGTGTATATATATATATTTCCCCTTGCATTCCAAGAATAAAGGACTGAAAAGAGATGTACATCTTCTTCTCAGGAGAGAAGTAAATTTTTAATTTCTCAAGGAGGGGACATGAAGAAGGCTTTCAGGTCTTTGTGTACTTCTGTATTGTTCACATTTTTTCATAATGGAAAAGTATTCATATGCTAGTTTTATAATTTAAAAATGCATAAAAATAAACAACAAAAGCCCAATAATATTTTGAATGTAGTTGGGGTGGGTCTAGGCTTGAGCTTCAGTCTTGTCCCCCGCTGGGACTTGGGCATGTCAGAGCATGTCTGGTGGGGCAGAATTGCTAGGAATCTATTCCTCAGAGAGACAAAGAGCCACCTGGGAGAGGTTTTGTCCCAAGGGAAAAGTGAGGCAGGCACACATACTTGGCCTAATAACCCAGGAAGGAGGGGTAGATGTGAGCCCCGCCCTGTGCAATTGTTGCAGAACAAGGGCAAATCTGCTTCCCCATAAACTGATGTCTGGAAAGGAGGGAATGACTACTTATGGGCACAGAGAGGACAGTGGGCAGATGTGGAGGACAACTATTTAGTTTCCTTAACTCCTCAAGCCTCCATTTTCTTCTGCATTCCTGTTGTGGTTTGAATTGTGTCCCCCAGAAAGATATGTTGAAGTCGTAACCCTTGCACCAGTGAATGTGACTTCATTAGAGGAAATAGTGTTTTTCTTTACAGATGTTATCAGCTAAGGAAGACACACAGGAGTAGGGTGGGTCCTAATCCTAACCCCTTCTGAGCAGCATCTTGTAAAAGAGGACAGACACAGAAACAGAGTCACACACACAGGGGGAGGACAGATACCATATGATGATGGAGGCAAGTACATCTATAAGCAGCCAAAGAACACCAAGGACTGCCAGCAGCCACCAGAAACTGGGAGAAAGGCATGGAACAGTTCCTCTCTCAAAGTCTCCAGAGGGAATTGACAATTCTGAGATCCTGATTTGGACTTCCCACCTCCAGAACTGTAAGGAAATAAGTATCTGCTCTTTAAAGTCACCCACTTTGTGATATTTTGTTATGGCAGCCCCAGAAAACTGGTGAGATTCCCAAGAAGTTCACCCTTCATCCAAGATTACACAGGCCTATAAAACAAACAATAACACATGTGAGGAATGTGCTTCTTAGCTCAACCATATAAATGAGTCCAAATGGGCAACACTTGCCCAAAAACAAAGACAAGAAGGCAGGAAGGGGCAGGAAAATGGGACTAATGGAAATGGGGAATCCAGGGTGGAGAAGGGGAGAGTGTTGACACATCACAAGGGTTACAGCTAATGTCACAAAGTAATTTGTGTATAAATTGTTGAATGAGAAACTAATTTGCTCCATAAACTTTCACCTAAAGCACAATTTAAAAAAAAGAAAATGGATAAGATTGATTTATAAGACAATTCTTTATCAGAATAAATGTCATCCAGTCACCCAAGTTAAAAAATCTGAAGGCTTGTTCCTCCTTTTCCATCATCCCCTCATATTTAGGTCACCAAGTCCTTTCAATTCTCTCTCAAAATGCACCTCTCCCTTGCTACTTTTGTCCATTCCAATTGTGGTGACTTTGTCTAGTCCAGAGGACTGCAAATTCTTCTAACTGCCTTCCTGCCTCAACCTACCCACCACACAGCTGGCAGTGAAATCTTTTTGAAACACTAAAGATGATTTTACCTTCTTAAAATCCAATGGCTCATCCAAGATCCTTGGAAAGTCCTTTCTGGCCCTGAACTGATCAGCTTATTTCCTGCTACTTCCCTCTGCCTTCTCCCTCTGTGGTGCAAACCTTCTGCTCTTCAGGCACAAGAAAATCACTTCATTTCCACCTGGTGGTACAATGGTTAAAGAGCTCGGCTACTAACAGAAAGGTCAGTGGTTTGAACCCACCAGCCGCTCTGTGGAAGAAAGATGTGACAGTCTGCTTCCATAAAGATTTACAGCCTTGCAAACCCTGTGAGGCAGCTCTACTCTGTCCTACAGCATTGCTATGAGTCGGTTTGTTTTGTTCGTTTTCCTGGTAATGCCCTTACAAGAAGTCCTGGTATCACAACAGTTAAGCATTCTGCTGCTAACCAAAAGGTTGGTGGTTCAAACCCACCCAGTGGTTCTGCAGGAAGGAGACCTCGTGATCTGCTTCTTTGAAGATTATATCCAAGAAAACACTATAGGGCAGTTCTACAAGATGGAATTGACTGGATGGCACCAAACAACAACGACAATGTTCTTATACCTGCCTGAAATGTCCTCTGTAGACTTCTTCATCTGGTAAACTCTTAATCATCCCTCAAGACTCAACTGAAATAACTGCTCCCCACTCCTGCCCTCCCTAAGCAGAGCCAGTGACTCCATCCTCTGTGTTCCCCCAAACCTTGCACAATCACATCATATGGCCATGCTTGCTTCCAAATTTTGCCTTCCAATGTAGATCACAAGCTCTTCCAAGATAGGTTTTTTACTCATTCATTCAGCCAATGTTTTTTAAGTGTTTACTATGTGTCAGACTATTCTAGGCACTGAGATTACAGCAGTTAACAAGGCAGACAAAGCACTTGTAGCTTCATTTTAGTGAGGAAGAAAAATAAAAACAAAGATAAATAAACAGCATAATTTCAGGCACTGAAAAGGGCTAAAAAAAATCAGGGTAAGGGGACAGACAGAAGTTGGGGGTCCGCTACTGTATCTCTGATATTTTAGGTCAGGGAAGACTTCTCTGAGGAAATGACATTTGAGCAGAGACCCAAATGAAGTGACTATCTGGGTGCAGGAGTGGAAGGGGAGGGTAGAGGGATCATTCCAAGCAGAAGGACCAGCAAGTGCAAAGGACCTGAGGTGAGCATGAGGTAGGTGTCTTCAAAGTATAGTGAGAAGCTAGGTGTGGGTAGAGTAGACTGAGCAAGAAGAGCACAGAAGACAATGTAAGAGAGAGAGGTTAGGGCCTTGAAGGTTGGTGTAAAGAGTTGAGATTTAATTCTGAGTGTTGATGGAGAACTACTGGAGAGGAGTGATCTGATTTTCTTTTTTTATTGTGCTTGAGGTAAAAGTTTACAGAGCAAATTAGCTTCTCATTAAATAGTTAATGCACAAATCGTTTTGTGACATTGGTTGCCAATCCTGCAATATGTCAACATACTCCCCTTCTCCATCCCAGGTTCCCTGAATCCATTCATCCAGTTTTCCTACCCCTTCCTGTCTTCTCATCTTTGCTTTTGGGCTGCTGTGTTCATTAGTCTTGTATACATGATTGAACTACAAAGTGTTTTCCTCACCCGTGTTATTGTTGACCCTATTAAGCAAAACAAAACAAAACAAAACAAGATTGCCATTGAGTAGATTCTGACTCATAGTGACCCTATAGGACAGGACAGGACTACCCCATAGGGTTTCCAAGCTCTATAGGCCTGTCTAATCTTTGGCTGAAGGGTGAACCTCAGGGGTGACTTCAGTACTGAGTTAAGAGAGTGCCTGGGGACCATATTCTCAGCTTTTCTCCAGCCTCTGTCAGAGCAGCCAACCTGGTCTTTTGTGTGTGAGTGTGTGAGTCTGAATTTTGTTCTACATTTTTCTCCCACTCTGTCTGGGACCCTCTACTGTGATGTCTGCCAGAGCAGTTGGTGGTGGTAACTGGGCACTATCTAGTTGTTCTGGGCTCAGTCAGGTGGAGGTTGTGGTAGTTGTGGTCCATTAGTCCTTTGGACTAATCTTTCCCTCGTGTCTTTGGTTTTCTTCATTCTCCTTTGCTCCAGCCAGGATGGGACCAGTAGAAGTATCTTAGATGGCTGCTCACAGGCTTTTAAGACCCCAGATGCTACTCACCACAGTTGGATGTAGAAATTTTCTCTATAGACTATGTTATGCCAGTTGAGCTAGATGTCCCCTGAGATCATGGTTCCCAGCTGTCAGTCCAGTAGCTCGGTCCCTCAGAGCATTTGGATGTATCTGTGAAGCTTCCATGACTTTGCCCTGGTCAAGTTGTGTGGACTTCCCCAGTATTGTGTACTCTCTTACTCTTTGCCAAAGATACCACTTACCTATTATCTAGTTAGTATTTTTCTCTCCCTACCCCTCCCCTTTCATAATCATCAAAGATTATTTCTTTCTGTGTGGACACATTTTCATGTGTTTGTATAATAGTGGTCTCATAAAGTGTTTGTCCTTTTGTGATTGACTTATTTCACTCAGCATAATGCCCTCCTGATTGATCTATGTTGTGAGATGTTCCTCAGATTTATCATTGTTTTTTATCATGTAGTATTCCAATGTGTGTATGTACATAGCTTCTTTTTTTTTTATTATCAAGTCATTGATTTTATTTTTGGAAAGGTCACAGTCCATGGAAAAGATGGTGGTGGCTTAGACTAGGAAAGTGGCACAGAAGATGGGTAGGAGTGCCTGGATGAGATATATTTTATTTATTAATTTTGTTGTACTTTATATGGTTCACTGAGCAAACTAACTCCTCATTAAACAACTAATACACATATTGTTTCATGACATTGGTTGCCAACCCCAGGACATGGAAACATTCTCCCCTCTTCAACCTTGGGTTCCCTATTACCAGCTTTCCTGCCCCCTTCTGCCTTCTCATCCTTGCCCCTAGGATGGTGTGCCCATTTAGTCTTGTATTGTTTTATGGGCCTGTCTAATCTTTAGCTGAAGGGTGAACCTCTGGAGTGACTTCATTACTGAGCTAAAAGTGTGTCCAGGGGCCATACTCTTGGGGTTTCTCCAGTCTCTGTCAGCCCAGTAAGTCTGGTCTTTTGTGTGTGTGTGTGTTAGAATTTTTTTCTATATTTTTCTCCAGCTCTGCCTGGGACCCTCTATTGTGATCCCTGTCAGAGCAGTTGGTGGTGGTAGCTGGGCACCATCTAGCTGTGCTGGACTCAATCTGGTCGGGGCTGTAGCATTTTGGTTCATTAGTTTTTTGGACTAATCTTTCCTTTGTGTCTTTGGTGGATGAGACATATTTTAGATGATGTGGTAGACAGCAGCTAGTGATGGCTTGGAAAGGAGAGAAGCCAAACATGGGTTTAGGTTTTGTCTCGAGCAACTAGGTGATAGAAAGTGAGTTATTTTATTTACCTTAATATATTATCCTCATATGGAGCGTAATAAATAGCAGATTGTTAAGAAAATTTTGTTGAAATTTGGTCTGAGGCTATAAGGTTTCTTGACTTTCAATTCACTGGTGCCAGTAATTGATTCAGTCATGCAGAGTATCTTTATAAATGCTCTTATCTTGGTATGGAAATTTAAGTCAGAAATCTGTGCTAGGATCCACCCTTCAGCAGTGGTACTGAGTTCCTAGTGTTAAGCTCTGTGTGTGTGCACATGAGTGTGTGTGTGTGTGTGTGTTTATTTCCGCAGAGAATGTGGTGGGAAGAAAAGTCAGTGTCTTGCCTTCAGTTGTAAATGGCATTTTGTTACTTTACAGCATTCCTGTGTTTTGAAAAGTACTTAGCAAAGGGGGTGGTGAGGACACCATAAAGCATGGAAAGAATTCAGCAGATCCTCTGAATGACAGATCGTCCTGACTGTTGATCTTTCTCTCTCACCTTTCTTCTTTCTTCTCTCTCTCTCCCTCTCTCTATTTCTCACACACATACACACACATACACAATTTGTCTGGGCATTATGCCAACTGAAATGCCTTCCATGTCTTCAGCTAAGCCTACATGTGATTCTGTTATGCTACACATGTAACAATGCACTGAATTAAAGGGACAGAAACAACCATAATCTGAAAAATCACTTCCCCAATTTCACCTCGAAGTCAACCTCCATCTTCTTCACAGATGGATTTTATTACTGCTGCTTTCTGGCAGTTTCTGCTAGAAGAATGAGTGTTGTTGGGTGCAATGATGTACTTCTACATTGGGAACAAGGGGTAAAATGAAAGATTGTAGCTTTTTAAGAAATACTGGGTCTAAGCAGAGGCCTGAAACCCTCAATGAAGTCCCTGAAACCGTGAACAGATCTTTTTACGGGTGTTTCTGCTATAGTGGTAGAATGTGACATATGTATTCCTGACAAGGTTGAATTCTGTGAAATCTTACATTTAAGACAATAAGGTTTGTAGAAAAAATAGGGTTGGGGCAAACCACTCAAAATCTATAGAATGTGAATACTAGAGCATGAATTAAATTAATAGCAACCCTAATAAATATACTGCACAATTTAAAAAGATATGCAAAATTCCTAATAAATAAAAAAAGCACTATAGTAAATATGGAAATTTAAACTTCAAAAAAGTCAAATTAGTTTAATGAAAGAGGCTTGAGGTAGATTAAAGATGGCTGCAAAACCTTTGCTATTCTTCCCACTGAGAGGTAGAGTCTGGTTCTCCTCTCCTTGAATTTGAGCTGGACTGAGTGACTTGCTTGATCCATAGAATTCAGCAAATGTGATGTTCTAGGGCTTCTGAGGCTAGCTCATAAGAAGATTTGGAGCTTCCACCATGGACTCTAGGAACGCTGGCTTTGGCAGAAGCCAACTACTATATAAAAAGTCCAACAACCCTGAGAACAACATGCTGTGAAGAAGCCCACATTAACCCCATGGAGAAGCCAATGGAAGAGAAAGAGAAGGAGGGTGAGGAGGAGAAGGAGGAGAGAGAGACCAGCTAGCTTCCAGCAGTTCCAGCCCCTAGTCCACTGTGGTCATCTCAGCTGAGGCCTCAGATGGTAGGAAGCAGAGAGAACTTGTCCCCACCTCGCCTTGCCAAAATTGGCTGAGACATGAGTAAATTAAATGTTGATGTTGCTTGAAGACACTAAGTTATGGGGTGGTTTCTTATGCAGCAGTGGATAAATGAAACAGGGCTTTAAAGAAGAGTTGAGGCTGCTGAAATATGAAGACAAAGGTAAAATACACGATGATGGTGAGAAATTGCCAATGAAGCAAACTGAACTAAGGAGAAGACCATGAGGCACACGGGGATTGAATCATACTGGTGGCTTAAGGTGTTCGGCTGTATTAGGTGGTTTCCTTTCAGTTGCCGTTACTTGTTAGTACAGAATTTTAAAATGTTAGGAGAAATCATTTCTGTTAACACAACTTGTGCATTCTATTGACATCCTTACCCTAATTATTAATCGCATATTCGTTAATTCTTATTAAAGAAACATAAGCTGTTGAAGAGTAGACTGCACTTTTCTAGAAGCCCATGGTGCCCATGTTATAGAGTGAACATGTCTTGACTCATTCTTTGAATTTTGCACTTAAGATTGACTTCACGTGGGTCACTGTGGGTAAATAACAGCAGGCAGAAAAAAGCTGCAGGATCCAGGAAAGAGAGAAGAGCTCCCGTACACAGATAGGCGCTCTCTCATAATTACAGGCCAACAAGGAAAGGAAGAAAATGTCCTCAACCAGATAAAAAAAACACTTGTGAAAAACCTGCAGTTAACATCCTATTTAATGGTGAAAGACTGAGCACTTTTCCCTTGATATCAGGAATGAGGCAGGGATTTTCAATCTCACTACTTCAATTTGAATTGTACTCAACAGTGGAATAAGATAAACAAAAGAGATTAAGGGTATATAGAGACAGAAAAAAGAAGTAAAAACTGTCTTCTCATTTTGGACAATGTGATCTTTTGTATAGGAAATCCTAAAGAATCTACAAAATACTATGAAAGCTAATAAATTTAGTGAAGTCACTGTACCTATGACTAATATTTAAAAAGTCAATGGTATTTCTATACGCTATAAATAATCTGAAAATGAAAGTAATAAAACAATTCCATTTGCAATATCTTCAAAAAGAATAAAATTCTCTGGAATAAATTTAACCAAAAGAAGTGCAAGACCTGTATGCTGAAAACTACAAAACTTTGTTGTGAGAAATTAAGGGAGATCTAAATAATTGGGGGGATATTCTATGTTTATGAGTTGGAACATTCCGTATTATTAAGACACCAAGTCTTCACAAATTGATGTATAGATTCAGTACAAACTCTATCAAAATCCCAATAGATATTTTTTTGTAGAAGTTGACAAGCAGATCCAATAATTTATATGGGAATGTAAAGAACCTAGAATAACAAAAACAATTTTGAAAAAGAGTAAAGTCGGATGACTTATTCTATCAAATTTCAAAATTTACTATAAAACTACAATATTCGAGATGGTGCATACAGATAAACATACAGATTCATGGAACAGAATAAAAAGTTCAGAAATAAACTCTGACACTCATAGTCAAATTAATTTTCAGTGCCAAAGCAGTGAAATAGGGAAAGGATAGTCTTTTCAACAAATGGTGCAAAGACAATTCAATGTCCACACACAAATGAATGAAGTTTGGTGCCTACTGAACATGATATATATAAAAATTAACTAAAAATGGATCAAAGACCTAAATGTAAGAGCTAAAGTATAAAACTCTCAGAAGAAAAAATAGTTATAAATCTTCATGATCTTGGATTTGGCAATGGTTTCTTACATATGCCACCAAAAGCACAAACAACAAAAACAGGTAAATTGGACTTCATCAAAACTAAACACTTTCGTGCTTCAAAAGACACTATCAAGAAAGTGAAAAGACAACCCACAGAATGGGAGAAAATGTTAGCAAATCATACATCTGATAAGGGACTAGTATTCAGAATATATAAGAAAATCTTATGACTCAACAATAAAGACAAACAGCCTAATTTAAAAAATAAATTTTCTCCAAAGAAGATAGACAAATGGTCAATAAACACATAAAAGATGTTCAACATAAAAACCAGTTGTCATGGAGTCAACTTCCACTCATGGGAACACCGTTGATGTCAGAGTAGAACTGGTCCACAGGGTTTTCAATGGCTGATTTTTCATAAGTAGATTAATAAGCTTTTTCCCGAAGCTTCTCTGGGTGGACTTGAACCTCCGACTCAACACAGCCAAGCATGTTAACAGTTTGCATCACCCAGGGAGCCCCCTCATCTATAATTCCTAGGGTTGTTACAAGGATTAACTGAGCTAATATGTGTAAGGTACTAGGAACCCCGGGGGCGCAGTGGCTAAGCACTTGGCGCTATCCAGAAGATTGGAGGTTCAAATCTGCCAGCTGCTCCTTAGAAACCCTATCGGGCAGGTCTGCTCTGTCCTACAGGGTTACTATGAGTGGGGGTCAAATCAGCAGCAATGGGTTTGGTTTGGATTTGGGCTTAGAGCAATGTCTGTTGTTCTTGTTAGTTGCCTTGAGTAGATTTTGACTCATGGCGACCGCATGTGTGCAGAGTAGAACTGGGATCCATAGTGTTTTCAAGGCTGTGGCTTTTGGAAGCGGATCTCCAGGCCTGTCTTCTAAGGCACCTCTGGGTGGATTCAAACTGCCAAGCTTTTGGCTAGTCCTCTAGTGCTTAACTCTTTGTGCCAAACAGTGTCTAAACCAAAAACCAAACCCAGTGCCATCGAGTCGATTCTGACTCATAGCGACCCTATAGGGCAGAGTAGAACTGCCCCATAGAGTTTCCCAGGAGCATCTGGTGGATTCGAACTGCCGACCCTTTGGTTAGCAGCCATAGCACTTAACCACTACGCCACCAGGGTTTCCAATGTCTAGCATGTAGTATATGCTATTAAATACAAGGTATTATTACTATACTTAACTGTTAAAGTAATATGTGTTCGTTAATGCACCACCTGAAGTCATCTTGTATCACTGTTCTAGGTAATAAGTGACTCCCTTCCCCCTATTGCTACTCCTTTTTACTGAGGTTCTTCAAAGAGCTGTATTAACTCTTTTAAGATGCTAGGGTTATTCAATTCAATAACAAACTGCTTCTGTCCAGGCTTAGTAATCAAGGGATCCTCAGTAATTGCTATTCTCCAATCTGCAGGGAGTGAGAGGGGAGAATCATGGGGCTGGCGGGGCAGCAGTGTGGAGGGGGGAATGTAGAGGAAGGGGCAGAGAGCTCAGCCCTTAGCATTTCTCGCTGACCCGAAGTGGGCTCCCCAGCAAAGAAGTAGCATAAAATGTTTACCTCTTTCTGTCTTTGTTTCTCCTTATCTCTGTTCCTAAACTTTAAATTAAATAGAAGTTAAAACTCTAAATTAATCTTCCCAACTTCAAGCGTGTAGAACTGGTTCATTGAAAGTACAAAAGAGATACTGGAACGTTGCTGAGAGCCTGACTCCTGGAGAGCCGTCTTATACAGACAGAGTCTGACTCAGCATCTAAATATAATAACATATTAAATGCACCTAGCTGTCTAGAAAGGAAGAATAATCCTGTGATTGAGCTGCTGATAATACTTGTTTTGTGGATGGAAGCCATGCTACAACTGTGTTTGAAAAGATGTTTAAACTAACCCTACTGTGGGCAGGGCATTGGTGGGCACTTGAGCGCCAGTTTGAAGGGAAAAAAAATGTGTGTAAGAAGCATGTGATGTTTTTGCAGTGGTTTGAGGGCTGGGCTTGGTAATTACACTCTCAAATGCGAAAATCCAGTGTGGCATAATGAAAAACACACCTCTGTTCTGCTTCCAAAACTAATTCCAAATACAGGACAGTCTTTGCACAGGCTGATTGTGTTCCATGAAGTGTGCATTCGCTCCACTTCTGTCTATCAGCGCACCAGAACAAAAATGAGACCATAAAAATATGCATTGCCGTCTTCTTCTTGTTCCTGTTAACTCTTCTCCTCTAAGCTACCCTCCTCATTACCCTTATTGCTCAATCTACCTATCTGAAAACACTTCAGTCTTAATAGAAAGAGAAGAGTAACCATGTGGATAGCAAATCAACTGTGTAGTTCAAATTATCATTATAATAAAATGTTCTTTAAGAGTGGGCCAAAGAACTTGGTTTGGCCTTTGTCCTCTGGTTTCCTGAAGATGGCCCTTGGAATTTGCCTGCAGTGGAGATGACTTTATGTCCAAATGTAGTGGGAACCCTAAAGACCACAGCCAAGAAGGGTGTGATACAATCAATCATGTATATTCATTAATTTGACCTATCATGCATACACCATGAGGCCCTGATCATTAACTATGCATAAGCCAAAACAAACCTTGGGGGAGGAAGTTCCTTGGAGCTTCCAGATGGATGATGATGCATATGGGAGCACCACGTGTGTCTGGGGACATGGAATCCCTGGGTGCAGGAAGCTTCAAGAGGAGATCCCCTCCCAACCTCGACTGTTTGTCCCTCTCTTCTATGTTTTTTTATCCTTCCTCTGCTCCTTGGAAACTCTATGGGGCAGTTCTACTCTGTCCTATAGGGTCGTTATGAGTCGGAATCGACTCGACAGCAATGGGTTTCTGCTGAATTAGAGATGGCCCGTTCCCAGGGACTGGTGAGTTGTTGCAACAAATTATTAGACCTAAGGGGGTGGTAAGAGCTCTGGTGGCACAGTGGTTAAGAGCTCGGCTGCAAACTGAAGGTTGGCAGGTTGGAACCCACTAGCTGCTCCATGGGAGAAAGATGTGGCAATATGCTTCCATAAAGATTGCAGCCTTCAAAACCCTATTGGGCAATCCTGCTCTGTCCTATAGGGTTGCTATGAGTCAGTCAGCTCCAGGGCACACAATGAGTGGGTAGTGGGACTGGCTGGCTCTAAGTGGGGAGAGTCATATAAATTACCTAACTTATGACTGGTCTAGAGTGGAGGCAGTTGTATAAACTCCCCAGCTTGTGGCTGGCACCCTCTGACCTAGGCCCAGGTGAGAGAAAGTACTGTATGGAGCAGCTGGGGTCAGGACTGACCAGAGAAGGAAAGCTAAGGTTTCTCTGGGCTGGGTTTTTTTTTTTTTTAATTGTACTTTAGATGAAAGTTTACAGAACAAACTAGATTCTCATTAAACAGTTAGTACACGTATTGTTTTATGACATTGGTTAACAACCCCACGACATGTCAACACTCTCCCTTCTCGACCTTGGGTTCCGTATTACCAGCTTTCTTGTCCCCTCTTGCCTTCTAGTCCTTGCCCCTGGGCTGGTATACACCTTTAGTCTTGTTTTGTTTCATGGGTCTGCCTAATCTTTGGCCAAAAGGCGAACCCCCAGAGTGACTTCATTACGGAGCTAAAAGAGTGTCTAGGGGTTTCTCCAGTCTCTCTCAGGCCAGTAAGACTGGTCTTTTTTTTTATGAGTTAGAATTTTGTTCCAGATTTTTCTCCAGCTCTGTCTGGGACCATCTATTGTGATCCCTGTCAGAGCAGTCTCTCTGGGCTAGTTTGATACTACAATTGGTGTCATTAAAAGTGGGATAAAATACAATGACTCCTGACCAGGGGTTTTAGAGGAAAAATGGGGTTTTAGAGGAAAAAGGACAAAAAGGTGAGAAATTCTGGATGTTTACTTTGATCTTTGACTCTGGGTAGTTACTCTGGTCAGTGTTATCTATATATAAATTAAGCTTATTTTTGTAGATAATGAACAACTCTCACTTTGCCAACACTGAGTGTCTGGTATGTGAGGCTGTATCATACTAAATAAGCCTAGCATCCCTAAGGTGGTTGACGCCACTGGGTGAAACCCTCATCCTAGCAGTCTTATTGCTGCTTAGTATCTTGAGCCAACTTGCTTGTGCGTTACATTACGTATCCTATAGAGTTATAGTTGGGATATAGGGTAGAATAAAATGGCAACAAGAAACGTACAAAGTTTTATCTCTTGAGAGATAAAAGGTGGTGGAGACCACACCCCAGGGAAACTCGCTTTATCTTGGATCAGGGAGGTGACCTGAGTAAGGGTGGTGTTACAATCCCACCCTAATTCTCTCAACATAAAATTACAATCCCAAAATAGAGGACAACCACACATGGCCTAACCAAGTTGATACACAGATTTTGGGGGGGACATAATTCAAAACACGACATCAAAGGAACCAAAAATCACCTCATGGATTTTGAACCACATGTTCCTGGACTTTCATGACATTCATCTTCCCTTAGCTAATAAAAAAGACTAATCCAGAAAGAGAAACATTTTCAGTTCCTTTTGTATTAAAATCAGTGGGTGTAAAAATGTCAAGTGACTCCTTGTCATGGATTGAATTGTGTCCCCCAAACAAAAGTGTCAACTTGGCTAGTCCATGATTCCCAGTACTGTGTGATTCTCCTCCATTTTGTGATGTGCTGTAAATCCTAGTCTCTATATCTGTGGTTAAGATCCCGTTTGGGAGTGAGCTGTCCATTATGTTAATGAGGCAGGATTAGGACATGTTAATAAGGATTAGGGTGGGATACAATACCCTAACTCAGGTCAAAGTCCTGATCTGATATAAGGGGAGTTTTCCAGGGGTGTGGTCTGCATCACCTTTTATCTTACAAGAGATAAAAGGAGAGAGAAGCCAGAAGACAAAGAAGGACTTGACTATCCCCAAGAAAGAACAGCCAGGAGCAGAGTGTGTTCTCTGGATCCTGGATCCCTGTACTGAGAACCTCCTAGACCCAGGTGAACATTCACGCTCAGACACATGTAGATCTCCAAGGAACACTGGGCCTACAGATGTTGAAAGGAGACAGAAACTTCCTCCAGACTGACAGAGACAGAAAGCCTTCCCTTAGAGCTGGTACCTTGAATTCGGACTTCTAACCTCCTCAACTGTGAGATAATAAGTTTCTGTTTGTTAAAGCCATCCACTTCTGGTATTTCTGTTATAGCAGCACTAGATAACTAAGGCATTCCCCTTAGCTGCCTCCCTGGAGGGCTGTTAAGAGAAAGAGTTCCATGCAACTTGTAATATTCACTATAGATATGGTATTAAGAGCCTCGTCTACTATGTTATGCAGTATTATTCTATAGATACTCAATGAAGAATCTTCTTTTAGGTCTCAGTACTCAGGAATGTTTATAATATTCATGAACAGTTTTCACGAAAAGGGTTCACTCTTCATTTTTGAATCTAGGAAGCTCAGAGTCAAATTCTGGCCCATATTTAACTATTTGTACTGGATTTTTAACACATATTTTGTGTAATAATGTTACCACTGGTTTTGTCTTATTTGTTCTTTTCTAATTTTCCTTTTTCCACAATTTCTTCACTTACTCTTTTGATCTTGCACTATATTTTTGCTTGTGAGCAATTTCAAATTCCCTGTTGGAACAAGGCATGTTTTAAATTTCAAAATAAAATGTCTAGAGAAAAAAGTGATTACGTTCTTCAGCAATTATGCTCACCTGAGAAGAACTATTGTTTTCCTCCCCCTCTCAGATGATGTTCGCCTGGTGGTCTGAAATTCTCACCATTGTTAGGTGGTCAACACAGCTGTCAAGTTGCCATATCCGCTTTCTTGATACTACATGGCACAACTCCATGACCTAAGTTATGTGGCTAGAATCGCCCCACCTTGAGCTCCTAATAACACCTTACTATGGGGTGTAGGGTAGATACAGTCCAAACAATATCCTGGACACATTCTGGCTTATTTTAAACATGCCCAGCAGGTTCAGATGAAGATAGTTTATAAATTACCTTTATCATACTGAAAGGCCAACTTTTACTTTGTACTCTTACCAGCTTGATAATTTCCTCATACTCTTAAAAAAAAAAAAAAACTTTTTTTTTTTTACTCTTACTAGCTGATAATTCAACCAATTAGTTAAAACTTAGGTGCTTAGGAGACGTGAGGTAGAGTGCTAGTGCTAAGTGTGCATTACCTCACTCAATCCTCAAACAATCTTATGGGGGTAGATACCTGTTTTAGGGCTGAAGGAACATGAGACAAAGAACAGTTATGGAACTTCCCATAATCATGTAGTTGGTTTGTGAATCTGGGTCCTGAACCCAGCTATATCTGGCTCAAGAGTCCATGTTGTGGGCCTCACACTTCATGCTGGACATGAAGTGACATACTGGGTGGCAGGAGATAGAACAAGGTCTTTATTTTGACAGGAATGAGGCATGATGAAGACTACGAAGATGAGATTCATGCCCTTAAATCTCACCAAGATAAGCGTAATTCCATAGTCAGAGGCAACAGTGTCTGGTAATTCATGCAAGTACAGAGCTACGATTGTTGCAGTGAGTATGAGAGTTAAAATTAGGAACACTTCAGGTTATTTTGAGAAGGAATCCATAACATATGTCCTTTAGTAGGCCTGAAAAATCAATATGACCTGTAGTAAAGACTATTAGCTTTGCACCAAAGTGGTTTCTTCTTCTTGGGCAATTATCAGACCTCATTTTCCAGCCTCCCTTTTTAGCTAGATGTGGCCATGTGACTGCATTCTATGTGAGTGGATGAAATGTAAGTGGACGTGATACACTCCTTTTCCAGGCCTGGCCCATAAAAAATCTCCCGCATGCTATTCTCCATGCCTTTCCTGTTCCCTGCGCTCAGGCTACACCTATGGAGACTTGGGAAGCCACATGTAAAGGTGGCAGAGCCTCTATGAGCCTGGTTTGCTGAATGACTATGTAGGCAGGGCTTCCCTTTCCCCCACCCTCTCAACAAGTTGGAATCAATTTGGATTACTTATGTGAGCAAGAGCTAAACATCCTTAATGTTTGAGCCAACCCTTTCAAACACATAACTAAAGAATCTAGGTTATTCTTCCAAGGAAAAAGCATGCAGTCCACATAGCCTGACAGGGCCTGTAGTTCTTCAAAGTCAGGCTCATTTCTGAACCACCAGATCAAGTTTCTGGGCAGCTCTTCCATGTTGACAATTTCTGGAAGTGCATCACATAACTTAGTCAAGAAAATGACAATATTTGTCAAGGAATCCCCTTTGGGGAGGTGGGCGCTCTCTTAGTCTCAGACTCAAAACCTCCCAAACTGCTTTCATCTGATCTTGTCCATGTGAGGCTCTGAAATGCTGACCCCATGGCCTCAATTCTCACTTCTGATTTCCTAGACATGGTGATTATAGCCACTGACCTTGGTGCTTTAAACTTGACTGTCCCCTAAGGACTTTGACAAGGCTTGCCTCTGTAGTTCTCAACATCTACAATGTCTCCAATATTCAGTTAAAGATTATTGAGCATCTACTATTTGCCAGACAATTTAATACAATTTGGAGAATCAGATAGATCCACCAACTTTTATCGCAACCAATTTTATTGGCTAAGGCATTTGTCAGTCTTTTAGGAATGTCAAAATAGAAGGGACATCATTAGAAAACTGTGTGTTCCCCACATATAAAGTAGCTGTGCAGTCAATTAAAATATTTTCAATACTCATAAAAATAGTATTAAACATATACTGCCCAATAATATGCTATCATTTTCTGTATCTCTACCTCTCATTGTTTTAAACTGTTTAAGGATAAAAGAATCTTTTATGTTTATATTGTATCTGGCAAATCTCCACCTTACATCTAATAAGTGCTTAATTAATATTGAAATGACTAAATTACAGTACAATTATATAATATAAACAACAATGCCCTTCCTAACTGTAACATATATTTCATTGATGACTTAATGATGGCATGAAAAGTACCCTTAAACTAATTACAACAAATGCTTTATCATATAGACTGTATAGCACTGATCCTTGATTCTCAGCCTTCTTGAGTTTATTTCATGTTAGAAGAAAATGTAGTTAACCATACATATCTATTAAGGTAGGTAAACAATATATCATCTTGATAGCTGTCAAAGAGGCATTTAATGGAAATCAACCCCCATTCCTGATAATAACTATAATCAAACTAGAAGAAAATACTTTCTAAACATGGAAAATAACCAATATCCAGAGTCATACTTAATGTGAAATATTAAGAAGTCATTTAAGGTCAGGAACATGATAAAAAATACTCAGTAACTTCTATTATTTAGTGTTGTTATACACATTTTAGAAATGCAATAAGATAATAAAAAAATTAGTAAATGTAGCATTCATATTGAAAATGAGAAGCTGAACTTAACACCATTTGCAGTGGATAAAAATTGTGTACCTGGTTAAAAAAAATCAACTGAAAACTATTAGAACTTTTATATGAGCCTTTAATCAATGTAGTTAACTACAAATTTATTAAATATATTTTGCTAGATTCTCTATGTTAATGTTTTGTTACTGCACGGAAGAAAAAAAACACAAGTGAAGGGGAGGAATTCTCTTTCATGGTCTTTATAAAATAAACTATTGCCAAAACAAAACAAACAAACAAACAAACCAAGCAAAATTCCAAATCTCAAGAGGGCAAATTACAAGATAGGAAGAACATCAGTAAAAATATACACTAAAACTAAAATACTGTGTATGTTTAAATCTAAATTAGAGATTGTCAGTTAAACCATATATTCTTGGAGTTTTTCTTGGAAAAACTCTAACCTCAAAAATTTATTTTACAAATGCATTTCCCTTTGGTCTGGTTGGTTACTCTTTTCCCTCTTGTGTTTTAACAGGATTAGTGTTTCTCTTGACCCAACTTTCCCTCTCCCACACTTCCCTTCTTAACATACAATTAAATTAGAATATGCTTTGCTCTTTTCAAACTTGACCTCTAAGGCCAAACCCATAAGTGAAAAGACAGCTCTAAGGCAATAATAAGTAAATAAATAAATAAAACTAAACAAACGAAAGCAAAGCAACTAAACCATCCTATCACCACTAGCAGCATCACAATAAAAAAAAAATTAAAAGACAACAAAATGAGTAAAATATTCGCAATATGACTATAAGTCAATTTCATTTATACATGAATATCTCTTATGAGTCAATTAAAAACAAAAACAAATCAAGATCCCAGAGGAAAAATGAACTAAAGGCATGAACAAGCAATTGACTAAAAAGAAATACAAATGGCTAAAAAACACATAAGAAAAATATTTAACCTTACTAGCTGTTTAAAAATGCAAATAAGACCATACTGAGATTTTTTTCATCTATCAGATTGGGAAAAAGTAAAAAAGAATTATAAAATCTAATGGGAATGTGATGGAATCTTCCTGGAGACAAAATTGAAGACATAGATGAAAAACCTTTAAAGAGTGCTTAACTAACTCTGACACAGATCCACAAGGAACCCTGTACAGTCTGCGGTAGCAAGGAGTGGGAGACAACTTGAATGTCCATTATTAGGGTAATGGATAAGTATAACACATGCTTACAGTGAAATGTCATGTAGGAATTATACAAAGTAAAATATGTTTTCATGGAACAACATGAATAAATCTCAAAATCATAGTATTTAAGTTGATTAAGGAAGGAAAAGATGAGATTTTTAGCACCATATCATTTATGTATACTAAAAACACAAAAAGTACCACCATGATTTTTCAAGGATAAACATATTTCTACATTAAAAAAAAAAAGTATGGAAAGTGAATTGAAAGGGTATATATTAAATACATTAGGATGGGTATCTAGGAGGTAAAGAGAATGGGAAAGGAAGATGTGGAATGAAGGGAGTAAAAACACGAAATAAAATATAACAGAGGTCTTGCCTGGACTACTGAGCCATGAACTGAAGTGTAGGAGAAACTCAATTCTGGGCAGCTGAGGTGCCTGACTATGGAACAAGAAATTGTATTCATGCTAGAATTTATCCTAAGACAATAATCAAACAGTCTCTGTTGATTTTTTCCTTTTTAAAAATTATTAAAAAGCCAAAGTATAACATACGTCAACACCATAAGTCATAGATGTACTGCTTGAAGATTTTCGCGCTCACGTAACCACCTCCCAGATCAAGAAATAAAATATTTTCAACTCCTAAAATTCCTCTGATCCCCTCCCAAGCCATTACTGGCCCCCATCGAAGGTAACTACTATTCCGATTTCTCATACCACAGATCAGCTTTGTCTGGTTTTGACCTTCATACAAACGGAAAGAGTATGTACTCTTTTGTGTTTGCTTCTTTTGTTCTCTTATGCATGTAAGATTAACACATGTTTTTGTATGAAGCAGTATAATACTACAATATATAAATGCACCACAATTCATTATACACAATCCTATTGATGAATATTTCATTGTTTTCAATTTTTGACTATTATGAATAAAACTACTCTGAATATTCTTATTCATGCCTTTTGGTAGCAAATGTATGCTTTTCCCTTTGGAGAAGAAAAGACTACCTAAGAGAAGAATATCTGGGTCATAAGGTGTGCATATGTTCAGCTTACTAGATACTGCCAAACAATTTTCCAAGTGACTGTTATCTATTTTCACTTCAATCAACAAGTTCTCAGAGTTTTGGTTGCTTCATATCCTCACAAACACATGGAGATTGGTCAGTATTTTTAATGAGTACCTTGTTCCCATCATTAAAAAAAATTTTTTTTTAGTTTTTTTTTTAAATTTTGTAATTGTGCTTTCAGTGAAAGTTTACAATTCAAGTCAGTTTCTCATACAAAAACTTATACACACATTGTTATGTGACCCTAGTTGCTCTCCACACAATGTGACAGCACACCCCTTCTCTCCACCCTGTATTCCCTGTGTCCGTTCAACCAGCTCCTGTCCCCCTCTGCCTTCTCATCTTGCCTCCAGACAGGAGCTGTCCACATAGTCTCATGTATCCACTTAAGCTAAGAAGCATACTCCTCACCAGTACCACTTTATATCTTATAGTCCAGTCCAATCTTTGCCTGAAGAGTTGACTTCAAGAATGATTTTAGTTTGGGGCTAACAGAGAGCCTGGGACCATGACCTCTGGGGTCCCTCCAGTCTCAGACCATTAAGTCTGGTCTTTTTACTAGAATTTCGGGTCTGCCTCCCACTTTTCTCCTGCTACATCAGGGATTCTCTGTCAGGGCAGTTACTGGTGGTAGCTGGGCACAATCTAGTTCTTCCAGTCTCAGGCTGATGGAGTTTCTGATTTATGTGGCCCTTTCTTTTTGGGGGGCCATATTTTCCTTGTATCTTTGGTGTTCTTCATTCTCTTTTGCTCCAGGTAGGTTGAGACCAATCGATGCATCGTAGATGGCTGCTTGCTAGCTTTTAAGATTTCAGACACCACTCACCAAAGTGGGATGCAGAACATTTTCTCTTTTTTTAAAGTAATTTTTATTGTGCTTTAAGTGAAAGTTTACAAATCAGGTCAGTCTCTCATATAAAAATTTACATACACCTTGCTATACACTCCTAATTGCTCTCCGTCTAATGAGATAGCACAGTTCTTCCCTCCTCTCTCTCTCCTCGTGTCCATTCCGGTAGCTTCTGGCCCCCTCTGCCCTCTCATTTCCCCTCCATACAGGAGATGCCAGCTTAGTCTCATGTGTCTACTTGATCCAAGAAGCTCGTTCTTCACCAGTATCATTTTCCACCCCATATTCCAGTCCAATCCCTGTCTGAAGAGTTGGCTTTGGGAATGTCCTGTCTTGGGCTAACAGAAGGTCTGGGGACCATGGCTTCCGGGGTCCTTCTAGTCCCAGTCTGACCATTAAGTCTGGTCTTTTTAAGAGAATTAGGGGTCTGTATCCCACTGCTCTCCTGCTCCCTCAGGGGTTCTCTGTTGTGCTCCCTGTCAGGGCAGTCATCGACTGTGGCCGGGCACCAACTAGTTCTTCTGGTCTCAGGCTGATGTTGTCCCTGGTTTATGTGGTCCTTTTTTTTTTTCTGTCTCTTAGGCTCATAGTTACCTTGTGTCTTTGGTGTCCTTCATTCTCCCTTGCTCCAGGTGGGTTGAGACAAATTGATGCATCTTAGATGGTGGCTTGCTAGTGTTTAAGACCCCAGACACCACTCTCCAAAGTGGGATGCAAAATGTTTTCTTAATAGATTTTATTATGCCAATTGACTTAGATGTCCCCTGAAACCATGGTCCTCAAAGCCCCACCCCTGCTATGCTGACCTTTGAAGCGTTCAGTTTATTCAGGAAACTTCTTTGCTTTTGGTTTAGTCCAGGTGTGTTGACCTCTCCTGTATTGTGTATTGTCTTTCCCTTCACCTAAAATAAAACTTACCTACTATCTAATTAGTGAATACCCTTCTCTCTCCCCCCTCTCGTAACCATCAAAGAATATTTTCTTCTCTGTTTAAACTATTTCTCCAGTTCTTATAATAGCAGTCTTATACAATATTTGTCCTTTTGCAACTGACTGATTTCAGTCAGCATAAAGTCTTCCAGATTTCTCCACGTCACGAAATGTTTCACAGATTCCTCACTGTTCTTTATCGATGCATAGTATTCCATTGTGTGACTACACCATAATTTATTTATCCATTCATCTGTTGATGGGCACTTTGGTTGCTTCCAACTCTTCAGTATTGTAAACAGTGCTGCAATGAACAAGGGTGTGCATATATCTGTTCGTGTAAAGGCTCCTATTTCTCTAGGATATATTCCAAGGAGTGGGATTGCTGGATCATATGGTAGTTCTATTTCTAGTTTTTTAAAAAAGCGCCAAATCGATTTCCAAAGTGGTTGTACCATTATACATTCCCATCAGCAATGTATAAGTGTTCCAGTCTCTCCACAACCTCTCCAACATTTATTACTTTGTATTTCCCATTAGCTTTTGTTTATACTAAACTAAAACTAAAATATATATATATTTTTACATCTGGCTTTCGTTTCTTTTCTAATCCAGATTAGATTTCACAGTCTAACACTTCCTTCACTCTCTTAACTATCCCACACCCCAGTATCTTTCCATTGTACTTACTGGTCAGCATCCCAACTGTGGATTAGTCATTCTGTCTTCTCTGCCTTATATGTCACCTACATTTTACAGCTGGAGGAAATTATGCAACTGTACAAATAGGTATCTCTCTCTATTGAGAGCCAACCTCAAGTAAGCTCTCCCTCCATCCCCACTGCTACTCTTCTAGTCCAGACCATCTTCATCTCTTAGGGATTACTACAATAGCCACCTGTGCAGTCTCCCAGTTCTTCTTTAATCTTTTCTCCAGAAAGATCTTTTGAAAACACGAAGCTGATGACATTATTCCCTGAATTACCCCGCAATGGTTCCCGTTGTCTTCAGAATATACTAACATTCCTTTTGGATCTCAACTTTGATACTCCCAAAGCTGCCTCCTCCACATACTGTTGATATTCTAGCTTAATGTTTTTCAAATAATTTTTGACGTGGCTCACACACATAATGAAACAAAAGTTTTATAAAATAAGATTTAACCTTTCTACAGTGATGTACTCTGGCATTTTTCCATTCTGTTTTATTCTATCTCATCTTAAATGAAATATTGACCATGACCAATGAAAATGATTTCATAACCCACTAATGGGTTGCAACCAGCATTTTGTAAAGCATTTTAGCTCCACTTTAGATCTTTCAGTTGCTGTAAAGCCCTCTCTTTCTCCTCTCCAGCAACCCTCTACCACACTATATTTACAACCTCTTAGGGCTCCACATCAGGAAGCCTTTCCTGATCAGTCCTTCTTTGTACTTTTCCAGCCATGTATTCACACTGTATTGTAATTGCTTGTTTAATTACTTACATCTTCCACTGCACTGGGTTTCCACTGCACTGTAAGTTCCTTGATGCTAGGGATGTGATTTTTCTTGATCACTTTCGTGTCTCCAACACCTGCCACATAATAGGCACTCAACAAATATTTGTAGAATGAATAAATATTATATAAAAAATATATATACAAGATGTTTATTATAGCATTGTATATACAGGTAGTCCCCGATTTATGACTGGATTCTGTTTCAACAACTCCATCCTGTGTTAATTCTGATGTTAGTCAAATACCTCTTTTTTTAAGTTTTCAATATTTTTGCCTTTTATTCTCAGTATCTTTATAAATCAGATCTTTATTTGTTTTGGGGGGTTGGAAACATTACACATAAACTTGCAGATATATTTTAAAATATATGCATGCATAAAAACATATACCAACTGTAATGGATTGAATTGTGTGCCCCCAAAATATGTGTCAGCTTGGTTAGGCCACATACGGTTGCCCTCCATTTTGTGATTTTCCTATGTATTATAAACCATAATTTCAGGCTACGTCCCTGATCCAATGTAAAAGGATTTTCCCTGGGGTGTGGCCTGCACCGCCTTTTCTCTCTCAAGAGATAAAAGGAAAGGGAAGCAAGGAGAGAGTTGGGGACCTTATACCACCAAAAAAGAAGCACTAGGAGCAGAGCGCGTCCTTTAGACATGGGGTCCCTGTACCTGAGAAACTCCTTGACCAGGGGAAGATTTTGGACAAGAATTCTCCTGCAGAGAAGATGTAGAGAAAGCCTTCCCCTGGAGCCGATGCCCTGAATTTGGACTTGTAACCTACTAGACTGTGAGAAAATAAATTTCTCTTTGTTAAAGTCATCCACTTGTGGTAGTTCTGTTATGGCAGCACTAGACCACTTAGATACCAACCATAAAAATTTATTCCAACAATGAAAAGAGTTGGGCGACATTGGCATTTTGTCAGTTGTAGTAATAACTCCACTTGTGGAAATTTCTGGATCATCTGGATTATTCCTGGGAATGATGATGGTGTTTCCAGTCAAAAAATTAAAGAGAGGTGTCTCTATGGTTCTCTTCGTTTGTTTTTTATATATTTTATGTATACATCTCACCGCTTTCCTGAATCTACCTATTGATTTTAGTAAAGTGATCAGCATTTGGGTCCATTTTTTCAAGCAACTGAAGCCCCTGATTTACTTTAGAAAACTAAATCTATATGGCAGTGTTTTGAACAGTAAATCAGAAAATTGAAAATCTGTGAGTGAACATCTGAGAATGATAGCATCAGCAAATCATGCACTGCAACATTGTGTGTGGTACATATTACCAGTGATAAGATGTACAAACAATGAAACTAAAAAAAAGAGAAAGAACAGGTGTTAAGTATGGTTGGTCATAACTTGAATACTTCCAAAGTCAGGGACTGCCTGTGTCTCAATTATACATATACCCAGTGCCGACATACATATATATATTTTCTTGTTGTGTGCCATCGAGTCTATTCTGACTCATAGCAACCTTATAGGACAGACTAGACTTGCTCCATAGGGTTTCCAACGAGCAGCTGGTGGATTTGAACTGCCAATCTCCTGGTTAGCAGCTTGAGCTCTCAACCATTGTGCCACCAGGGCTCCATATATATATATGGCCACCCTGGTGGCTATAAGGGTTCTCCCTCTCTCTCTCTCTAAAAAAAAAAAAAAAAAAAATTTATATATATATACATATATATAAATATTATAAATACATTATATATATATTTATATAAATACTATAAATACATTTATATATATCCTCCTTACAGCCCTGGTTGTGCAGGGGTTAAGAGCTCAGGCTGCTAACCAAGAGGTTGGGTCCTTTGAATCCACCAGCTGCTCATTGGAAACCCTATGGGACAGTTCTCCTCTGTCCTATAGGATCGCTATGAGTCAGAATCAACTCCATGGCAACGTGTTGTTGTTTTGTTTGTTATAATACTGGAAATGGTTTAACTCTCCAACATTTGGATATTTAATAGTATGGAATATTGTTGTGATACAATGTAGCTGAGGATTAAGATAAATATTTCTTGCTTTGAAACAATGTCATTGGTTTATTGGGAGAATTAAATGAAATAGTGCAGATGAGGTGCTCCTTGGCACACAGCAAGTACTCAGCCAATATTCAGCTGCCACTTTTGCTGTGAATGAATGCATGCATTTGCAACAGACAGCAGGATAAAGGAAAAGTTGGCAGCAAGAAAAGGGTGGCATCCTCGAGGGTCCAGAAAAGGAAAAGGAAGGAGGAAGAGTTTGCACCTCTGAAGGGGCCTTTGTGATTCCAGTTCTACACCTTTACTTTACAGATGGAAGAATAAAGCCTTGAATACTTAAAGGACCCATCTTTGGACACATGCCTGGAACCCAGATCCTGTTACCCAGCCTGAGACTATGATACCAAATCAAAAAGTCTCTTGAGAATATCTTTCAAGCAACCCAGAATTATTTTTGAAAATGCCTGAGGGAACTGAGAGGAACCTCCTAGGAAGGCTTTGCTGGAACTGCACCTTCATTAGAACACAGTGACTCTGCCTAATTCGGACTCTCCAAATTCCTATTTAATTAAAAAATAAAAAATAAAAATTTTTTTTTACCCCATGTTAAAACATTCTTTCTTCAGAAGAAATGCAATGCAATTATTTTGATTTAACTTTTCTTAATTATAATCACACCTTACTCCTGTCTTCTTAAGTTCACCTTGATTGTACTTTCCATGCTCCTTCAATCACATATTTACCATATTTTTATGCAGATAATGTGCACCTTCTATGTTTGTTTGCCAGCTGTGTCCTCCCCCTGCAAGGTATTTTTGTAAATGCATCATGGTAACTTTTTTTACAGCAACACATAAAAAAAAACTGGCATAGTGGTACTTATGAAAATATCTTGTCAGGGCAGGGTGAGGTTGGCAAACAAACATAGAGGGCATGCGTTATTTGCATAAAAATATGGTACTGATGTGATTTGGGGCTATGTTATTTATTTATTTATTTAAATTTTTATTATGCCCCAAGTGAAAGTCCACAAATCAAGTCAGTCTCCCATACAAAAATCTATATACACCTTGCTATACACTCCCAATTGCCCTCCCCTCAGGAGGCAGTCAGCTCCCTCCCTCCACTCTCCCCCCTTGTGACCATTCTGCCAGCTTCTAACCCCCTCTGCCCACCCATCTCCCCTCCAGACAGGAGATGCCAACATAGTCTCAAGTGTCTACTTGATCCAAGAAGCTCACTCCTCACCAGCATCCTTTTCTATCCCATTGTCCAGTCAAAACCCTGTCAGAAGAAGGTCTGGGGGCCACAGCCACTGGGGTTCACCCAGTCTCAGTCAGACCATTAAATCTGGCATTTCCACGAAAATTTGGGATCTGCATCCCACTGCTCTCCTGTTCCCCCAGGTGCTCTCTGCCGTGTTCCCTGTCAGGACAGTCACTGATTGTAGCCAGGCACCATCTAGTTCCTCCGGTCCCAGGCTGATGCAGTCTCTGGTTTACATGGCCCCTTCTGTTTCCTGGGCTTATAATCACCCAGTGTCCCTAGTGTTCCTCATTCTCCTTTGCTCTAGGTGGGTTAAGACCAACTGATGCATCCCAGATGGCCACTTGCCAACATTCAAGATCCCAGACACCACTCTCCAAAGTGGGACACAGAATGTCCCCCCAATAGATTTTACCATGCCAATTGACCTAGATATCCCCTGAAACCATGGTCCCCAAACCCTCGCCTCTGCCACACTGGCCCTCAAAGCAGCCAGCTCATTCAGGAAACTTCTTTGCCCTTGGTCCAGGCCAGCTGTACTGACTTCTCCTGCACTGTGTGCTGTCCCTCCCTTCACCCAAAGTAGTTTCCATCTACGATCTAAGTAGTGAACACACCTCTCCCTCTCTCCCTCCCTTCCCCTGTTCGAAACCATCAAAGAATATTTTCTTCTCTGTTTAAACCATTTCTCGAGTTCTCACAATAGTGGTCTCATAGATATTTGCCCTTTTGCAACTAATTCCACTCAGCACAATGCCTCCGAGATTCCTCCATGTTATGAAATGTTCCAAAGATTCATCACTGTTCTTTATCGCTGCATAGTATTCCACTGGGTGAATATACCATAATTTACTAATCCGTTGATGGGCACCTTCGTTGTGCCTATCTTTTTGCTATAGTAAACAGTGCTGCCATGAACATGGGTGTGCATATATCTGTTCACGTAAAGGCTCTTATTTCTCTAGGATATATCCAAGGAGTGGGATTGCTGGATTGTATGGTAGTTCCATTTCTAGCTTTTTAAGGAAGTGCCAAATCGATTTCCAAAGTGGTTGTACCATTTTCCATTCCCACTGGCAGTGTATAAGTGTTCCAGTCTCTACATCCTCTCCAACATTTATTATTTTGTGTTTTTTGGATTAATGCCAGCCTTGCTGGCGTGAGATGGAATCTCATTGTAGTTTTGATTTGCATTTCCGTAATGGCTAATGATCATGAGCATTTCCTCATGTATCTGTTAGCCACCGGAATGCCCATTTTTTAATTGGGTTATTTATCTTTTTGTAGCTGAGTTTTTATAATATCACGGAGATCCCAGAGATCAGGCACTGACTGGAAATGTCATAGCTAAAAACTTTTTCCCATTCTGTAGGAAATCCCTTTACTCCATTGGTGAAGTCTTTGGATTAGCAAGGTGTTTGATTTTTAGGAGCTCCCAGTTATCTAGTTTTTCTTCTGCATTGCTAGTAATGTTTTGTATACTGTTTATGCCATGTATTAGGGCTCCAAACGTTGTCCCTATTTTTTCTTCCATGATCTTTATCAGTTTAGATTTTATACTTAGGTCCTTGATCTATTTTGAGTTAGTTTTTGTGCATGGTGTGAGGTATGGGTCTTGTTTAATTTTTTTGCAGATGGATATCCAGTTATGCCAGCACCATTTGTTAAAGAGACTGTCTTTTCCCCATTTAACTCATTTGGGGCCTTTGTCAAATATCAACTGCTCATATGTGGATGGATTTATGTCTGGCTTCTCAGTTCTGTTCCATTGGTCTATGTATCTGTTCTTGTACCAGTACCAGATGGCTTTGACTACTATGGCGGTATAATAGGTTCTGAAAGCAGGTAGAGTAAGGCCTCCCACTTTGTTCTTCTTTTTCAGTAATGCTTTACTTATCCAGGGGCTCTTTCGCTTCCATATGAAGTTGGTGATTTGTTCCTCCATCTCATTAAAAAATGTCGTTGGAATTTGGGTAGGAATTGCATTAAATCTATAGATCGCTTTTGGTAGAATAGACATTTTTACAATGTTAACTCTTCCTATCCATAAGCAAGGTAGTTTTTCCACTTATGTAGGTCTCTTTTGGTTTCTTGCAGAAGTGTTTTGTAGTTTTCTTTGTATAAGTCTTTTACATCTCTGGTAAGATTTATTTCTAAGTATTTTATCTTCTTGGGGGCTACTGTAAATAGTATTGATTTGGTGGTTTCCTCTTCAATGTTCTTTTTGTTGGTGAAGAGGAATCCAACTGATTTTTGTATGTTTATCTTGTATCCTGATACTCTTCTATTAGTTTCTGGAGGATTCCTTAGGGTTTTCTGTGTATAAGTCATGTTACCTGCAAATAGAGATAGTTTTACTTCTTTCTTGCCAATCTGGATGCCCTTTTATTTCTTTATCTAGCCTAATTGCTCTGGCTAGGACCTGCAGCACAGTGTTGAATAAGAACAGTCATAAAGGGCATCCTTGTCTGGTTCCTGATCTCAATGGGAATGCTTTCAGGCTCTCTCCATTTAGGGTGATGTTGGCTATTGGCTTTGTATAAATGCCCTTTATTATGTTGAGGAATTTTCCTTCTATTCCTATTTTGCTGAGAGTTTTTATCATGAATGGGTGTTGAACTTTGCCAAATGCCTTTTCTGCATCAATTGATAAGATGAGGTGATTCTTGTCTTTTGTTTTATTTATATAATGGGTTACATTAATTGTTTTTCTAATGTTCAACCATCCCTGTATACCTGGTATGAATTTCACTTGGTCATGGTGAATTATTTTTTTGATACATGGTTGAATTCTATTGGCTAGAATTTTGTTGAGGATTATTGCATCTAAGTTCATGAGGGATATTGGTCTGTAATTTTCCCCCCTTGTGGTGTCTCTACCTGGTTTTGGTATCAGGGACATGCTGGCTTCAAAGAATGAGTTGGGAGTATTCTGTCCTTTTCTATGCTCCGAAATACCTTTAGCAGTAGTGGTGTTAACTCTTCTCTGAAAGTTTGGTAGTACTCTGCAGTAAAGCTATCCGGGCCAGGGCCTTTTTTTGTTGCGAGTTTTTCAGTTACCTTTGCAATATCTTCTTTTGTTATGGGTCTATTTTGTTGTTCTACCTCTGTTTGTGTTAGTTTAGGTAGGTAGTGTGTTTCTAGGAATTCATCCATTTCTTCCAGGTTTTCAAATTTGTTAGAGTACAATTTCTTATAGTAATCTGATACGATTCTTTTAATTTCAATTGGGTCTGTTGTAATATCACCCAACTCATTTCTTATTTAGGTTATTTGCTTCCTCTCCTGTTTTCTTTTGTCAGTTTGGCCAATGGTTTATCAATTTTTTCAAAGAACCAGCTTTTGGTCTTGTTAATTTTCTCAGTTGTTTTTGTTTTCTATTTTATTTAGTTCTGCTCTAATTTTTTTTATTTGCTTTCTTCTGATGCCCAAGGGTTTCTTTTGTTGTTCTCTTTCTATTTGTTCAAGTAGTAGGGATAATTCTTTGATACTGGCCCTTTCTTCTTTTTGGATGTGTGCATTTATTGGTATAAATTGACCTCTGAGCACTGCTTTTGCTGTGTCCCAAAGGTTCTGATAGGAAGTGTTTTCATTCTCATTGGATTCTATGAATTTCTTTATTCTATCCTGAATGTCTTCTATAATCCAGTCTTTTTTGAGCAGGGTATTCTTCAGTTTCCAAGTGTTTGATTTCTTTTCCCTGCTTTTTCTGTTATTTATTCTACTTTTATGCCTTATGGTCAGAGAAGACACTTTGTAATATTTCAGTGTTTTGAATTCTGCTAAAGCTTGCTCTGTGAGCTAATATGTGGTCTATCCTAGAGAACATTCCATGTGCACTAGAAAAGAAAGTATACTTGACTGATGTCGGGTGGAGTGTTCTGTATATGTCTATGAGGTCAAGTTGGTTGATTGTGGCATTTAGATCTTCCATGTCTTTACTGAGCTTCTTTCTGGATGTCCTGTTCTTCACTGAAATTGGTGTGTTGAAGTCTCCTGCTATTATTGTGGAGCTGTCTATCTCACTTTTCAGTGCTGATAGAGTTCATTTTATGTATCTTGTAGCTCTGTCATTGGGTGCATAAATATTTAATATGGTTATACCCTCCTGGTATATTGTCCCTTTAATGATTATATAGTGTCCTTCCTTATCCTTTATAATGGATTTAACTTTAAAGTCTGTTTTGTCAGAAATTAATATTGCCACTCCTGCTCTTTTTTGATTGTTGTTTGCTTGATATATTTTTTTTTCCATCCTTTGAGTTTTAGTTTCTGTAAGTCTAAGGTGTGTCTCTTGCAGGCAGCATATAGACAGATCATGTTTTTTAATCCATTCTGCTACTCTCTGTCTCTTTCTTGGTGCATTTAGTCCATTTACATTCAGTGTTAATTATGGATAGGCATGAATTTAGTGCTATCATTTTGATGTCTTTTTTTGTGTGTTGTTGACAGTTTCTGTTTCCCACTTAATTTTTCTTGTGCTGAGTAGATTATCTTTATATCCTGTCTTTTCCTCATATTTGTTGTTGTTGATTTTGTTTCTGCTGAGTCTCTATTTTTTTCTTTTCGTTTATTTTGATGTGTAGGATAGTTTGTCTCCTTTGTGGTCACCTTATTATCTACCCCGATTTTTCTAAGTTTAAACCTAATTTTTATTTCTTTTTATCGCCTTGTCTTCCTCTCCATATGACAGATCTATGACTACATTTCTTAGTCCCTTTTTATTATTTTAATGTTGTCTTCTTTACATAATAACATTGCTGTTTCCCTGTTTGAAGCATTTTTTTATCTTGATTTATTTTTGTGATTTCCTTTTTGGGTTGACATCTGATTGCTCTACCCAGTGTTGTAGTCCTGGGTTGACGACTGATATTTTTGATTTTCTAACCAAAGAACTCCCTTTAGTATTTCTTGTAGTTTTGGTTTGGTTTTTTGAATTCCCTAAACTTCTGTTTATCTGGAAATGTCCTAATTTCACCTTCATATTTGAGAGACAGTTTTGCTGGATATATGGTTCTTGGCTGGCATTTTTTTTCCTTCAATGCTTTATATAAGTCATCCCATTGCCTTCTTGCCTGCATGGTTTCTGCCGACTAGTCTGAGCTTATTCTTATTGAGTCTCCTTTGTAGGTGACTTTTCATTTATCCCTTTTTGCTCTTAAAAGTCTCTCTTTATCTTTGGTTTTGGCAAGTTTGATTATAATATGTCTTGGTGACTTTCTTTTAAAATCTATCTTACGTGGAGTTCGACGTGCATCTTGGATAGATATCTTCTCATCTTTCATGATATCAAGGAAGTTTTCAGCCAACACTTCTTCAACAATTCTCTCTGTATTTTCTGTTATCCCTCCCTGTTCTCGTACTCCACTCACTTGTAGGTTATTTCTCTTGATAGAGTCCCATATGATTCCTTAGGAGTCTTCATTTTTTTTTTAATTCTTTTATATGATTTTTCTTCAAATATATTGG